>NC_069378.1:13845000-14152500 GCF_021730395.1 Mercenaria mercenaria
AGTACTTTTTTAACATGAAACTCAATTTTTGGGTAAAAAAAAAAATAAAAAATTTTTTTTTATTGCCCAGTTTTCCCAATTCATTATATTTGGAGTTTCCCAACCCCGGATTTTCCCGGGGGTTTTACCCACCCTGGGCTGGTAGTCAAAAAATGGAAATGGCATCTTCCCGAAATCATGGCATTTTTTGGACGTTTTAAAATTATGAATAAACTAACTTTCCCGGGAAATGAGGGAACTACCCTACAGTATTTTTGTAATTAAATAAGAGAAAAATTGCAAAGGGGCCCATTTCAGGATGTTTATGACACATTAATTTTTCAAAAACTTTGGGGAGGGACCACTCTTACCCAAAATAGCAGAGGCCCCCCCCCCTACCAGGTATTCCTCTTGATGCGTGCACCTCGATGGTGAAAATAAAAATTTCTAGACCCAAAACCTCACGGGTTTAAACGCTTTCCCCCTATTCTACTGTTTCTTCAGGGTTTAAAATTGCACCTTTGGTAATATAATTTTAAATAAAGCACATCAAACTTTTTTTCTATTCATTTTAAAATTCTCTTTATTTACAGATTCCCCAAGAAAGCGAAAGGGGGGAGTGAACAGACCTTTTTTTTCGACGCAGTGGCTTGGATTGGATCCCCTAGCTTAATAAAAAGATTACTCGACTTTTTAATGCGTTCTGTGTATCCAAAAAATTCAAACAATAGTTTTTATATCTATGATCATATTTGGATACTGTTAATGACCTTTGAAAGATTGTGGTAACTACAAGATTGGGGCCCCTTTGCATCAAGGTAAAGTTCAATTAAATTCGCTGCATACAGTCTCCCACATAGTACAAACCCTATGAAAGGAGCTGTCGGTATTTCCATGGTGCAGCTATCATATTTTTTAAAAATGGAAACCCTGGTGGTAAATTTATATTTTCATTATATTTTGTTGATAAAACCACAGGCCCAATTTGTGAAAATTCTGTATAAAAATTGGTTAGAATGTTGATTTTGAGTCTATAGATCAGTTTAAATCGGTCATGTTAGGGAAAATTAGGTCATTGGGGAAAAAGACTCAAAAGGAAAAAATTGTTCCCTCTAGAACCCCATTTTTGACCCCCTTTTTAATGAAACTTGGGGGAATATTTTCTTGATGTTCTTTAGGTTAAGTTAATTGTGCATAGGGGGCAAAAAAATGTCACCAGGGCAATTCGAGGAAAGGCTACTATTAAAAACTCTAGAGGGCCCCTTTATGCCATATCTTAAAGAAAATTTGTCAAATGTTAAACTTGATGATCTTTTTGGCCAATTCAAATTTGGGGCAAATGGGTTAAAAACAAGATCACCAGGGCAAAAAAACAAAGGAAACATTTGTTAACAACTTTAGAGGCCCATTTATACTGTATCTTCATGAAACGGGTCAGAATATTAACCCTTTATGATCTTTAGGGGCAAAATTTAAATCTAGGTTTGGTGGAGAAAAAAATAGGTCGCAGGTAAATTTAAAGTAAAATTTTTAAAATTTTGAAACTCATGGAATTAGTCAAATTTGCTTGATGACCTCTAAATCAAATTTTAATTTGGGGGATAGAAAATAAACTAGGGCCCAGGTCAAACAACGGAAAAAATTGTTTGCCCCTAGAGGCGCATTTAGACTTACTTCTTGAAATTGGGGTTTAATTTTTTTATTGAGATCTGTAAAACAAGTTTGGGAACTGGGGGCAAAGTGGGGTTCAAAATCTAGGTCCCGATCAGATCAAAGGAGGGAAACTTTTAAACTGTAGAGAACATTAAAGACCATATTTAAGAAACTTTACCCCGAATGTTTATCTTTTCCTGCTCTGCGGCTGTTCAAGCTTGTTACCCACGATTTCAACAGGAAAAAAGAAAAAGGCCCCCCCCCCAAAATTTGCATACAAATCCACGTGTTTTTTAAAAATTTTATTAAAAAAGACCCTTTTTTACGGAGTGTTCATGTCAGGACTTTCTGATTTTCAGTGACAAGTAAGGTTTAAAGGTTGGATGGGGCAGGTCTTTAATATCTTAAAAGGGCCATACTAAAGGAAATGAAAATTTTAATTTTTTTTAAAAAGCACAGAAATATTTCTTTTTTTTGGGAAAAAGAAAGTTGGTTGAAAAAAAGAAAAAAAATCGCAGTTTGTACAATTTTTTTCTATGAAGTTTGAAAAAAGTTAAAAAGACCTGGGGGGTCTTCTTTGATTCATTTAAATTTCAAACATAATACATAAATTTCTTTGGTTTTAAAGACCTTTGTAAAATTTTTACCTGCCATCTTTTTTTTTGTCTTTCAGAAGTCTATGCACTGGGGATGAAAAAAAATTTTCCAAATCATTTTTTTTAGTAATGGCCTTTAAGGTCAAAATCATTGGGGAGGTGGGTCAAAAAAAAAAAAAGGCGGGGCCAGGTCAATCAGGATAAAACTTTTAACAACTAGAGGCCACTTTTGACCCAAATCTTGAAAATCTTCATGAAATTTGGTCAATGTTTCTTTTGATCTTTGTTCGAATCTGGGTATGAATAAAATTTAAAAGGAAAAAACTAGTTAACCTCTGAGGCCCTATTTATGACCATAAAATTTCAAAAATTAAATTGTTAATCTTGATAAAATTTTTGGCCCCGTTTTTTTAAATCTTTTCAGGTGTGGTCGAAAATAGGCAAAGGTCAAAACAAAAATAATCTTGTTAACATTCTAGAGGCCACTTAATGACTGTATCTTATGAAATTGGGAAAGTAATTTTATTCATTAGGTTTGTTTGAATCTGGGTCATGGGGGTCACAAAAAAGGTCACCCGTTCAAATCAAATGAAATGCTTGTTTTAAAATAAGGTCCAATTTTTTGACCATACTTCAAAGTAATTGGTCAGAATGTTTCTTTGGGGTTTTGGGGGCCTTAGGTCAAAGGGCAAGGTACATGAAACTGAAATTTAAATGGTTTCCCCTCAGTCAATAAGGGAAAAAGGGTTTTACAGACCTATACTTGGTCTTGAGGTAATAGCCCCATTGTTTTGGGTCACTGGGGAAAAGTCAAGGGCCCACCGGGCAGAAATTTAAAAATGATTTTTCTTTATTAAATAGAGAAGGTTCCCCCCTAATACCTTGGAAAATTTCCCGGTTTATTGGGCTTGAGTGTAATGACTTTTTGTCCTATTTTTTTGTGGTACTGGGTCAAAAATCAACTCCGGGACCTGAACATTAAAAAAGGTTTTGCTCAATAACTGGTGAAGGGTTTAAAACCCAGGACCTTGAACTTTAATAGGTTTATTGGTCTTAATGTGTACTGACCCCTTTTTATTTTGAGTTCACTGGATCAAGGTAAAATCCGGGACTAAAACCTAAAAAACGGTTGTTGCTTATTATTCTTCTTGAATTCAAGAAAAATTTCAGACCCTGTTTATCTATTTTCGATGGGAGTCTCGAGGAAAAAGAAAAGTGGCCTCTCTAACAACTTAAAAGGGGAACTTGTCTTGCATAGCTTTTTTTCCCCCGAAGGGGTTGATTAAAAAAGACATTGTGACAAATTCCCCTGAAGGGGTTCTACACAGGAAACGGGCTCCCCCTTTTTTCGACGTTCGAAAAGGGCTTAATTTGTTTACCGGTACCCTCAAAAACTATGCCATAAGTCAGAATCACCCCCCAATTAAAACAAAAAAATATGGAGAGTCAGTCATTTCAATCAAAAAACAATTTTTAAAAAATATGAGACGATTCTAATACACAAGAAAATTTGGGGAAGTAAATGTACTGAAATGTTTAAGGAAAAAAAGGGGAAAGTGAAACTTTTTTGTTTTATTTGGACTCATGAAAAAAAAAACTTTTGGGGTATAAAAAGTATTTTAGAAATATTTTGGAAATGTAAAAACTGGCCCCTTTTTAGGGGCTGCTAATTTAGGGTTTAAAAAAAAATAAAAAAAACATTAATCCTTCTTTTTGTGAATCGATTATGGTTTTTTTTTTGTAGCATTATTAAAAGGTCCTCGTTTAAACCGGTTGGGGTTTAGGAATGGCCCTTTTTGAATATATGGCCTATAACTCACCTAGACTGTAAAATTTTTAGCTAACCCCAGCACAAAGTGCTCAAAGGGGGAGCTTTTGTGTCGCCGGGTTGTTGTCGTCGTCAAAAATTGACTGTTAACCTTGAAATACATTTGGTCTAATCTTAATAACTTGGTCGAATGTTTCCTCAATAAAAATCTTGGACGTGTTCGTAATGGGTCTTGGGGGCAAAAGTAGGTCACCAGGTCAAAAACAAAGGAAAGTTGTTAACCACCCCGGTTACAATTTTGGCCCAGTATAATGAAACTTGGTGGGGAAAAGTTACCCCCAAAAAAAATCCCTTTGGGGAGTTTGTTTTGTATAAATTTGGGTTTCAAAACTAGGTACAAGGTTAAAAATTTAAAACAATAGTGGACTTTTATTCATGGAGGGATTTTTATGAAAGTTGGCAAAATTTTTCATCTCATGAGACGATGTTGGCGCAAAAACCAGGGGCCCCGTCTAAGGTCAAAGGGCACCTTAGAGGTCAAAAGGGTACAAGAATGAAAACTTTGTCCCGGCTTTCTTCTTCTGCATAGGGGATTTTGATATAAATTGTCCAAATGTTCACCACCATGAGGCGGGAGTGTCTGCGCAAGAAACGGCCCTAGGTCAAGGTCAAGGGCACACTTAGAGGTCAAAAAGATACAAGAAGAAAAAATTTGTCCGGGGATTTTTCTTTTTTGCTAGAGGGATTTTTTTTTTTATTTTACTTTCACAAGTGTCCCACCATGGCCAGGTGTCATGTGCAGAACCCGGTCTCTAGTCTAAGGGCAAAGGGCACACTTAAGGTCAAGTAAAATGCCTTGTGGGCATTTTTTCTTCTGATAGAGGGATTTTTTATAACTTGGCACAAAAGTTTCCCCCCAGAGCGAAGTGTCTTGCGCAAGAACCAGGTCCCCCAGGTCTAAGGGCAAGGTCACACTTAGAGGCCAAAGGTCGTACAGAAGATTTGTCCGGAGCATTTCTTCTTCTTTTCTGGAGGGTTTTTATGTAACTTGGCACAATTTTAACCTCAAAGGAAATGTCATGCGCTTTTTTTCTTTTGAATTTTCTTCCCTTGTTGTTACTTAAAAGCTTTATTGTAACTTCTTTTATTACTAGTCGTAAGGAAAAAAACGAGACCACTTTTCTGTAGTACAAAACATGCACTTTCCCAAATTTTTGGGTGTATTTTGACCATCTCTCCCGGGAAAAATTTTTGTGTGGCTTACAATTTTTTTTTTGGGTTGTTTTTTTTTTTTTTTTTTTTTTTTTATTTTTTTGTCTCTTTTTTTTAAAAAAAAAAGATGAGTTTTGTTCACTTTAGCGGTTTTTCGGCGTTGCTTGCGTCGGCTTGCCTGGTTAAGTTTTTGTTTTGGTGCTTTTTCCAAACTTCAAAAAACTATTTCTTTAAATTTTGGAATACTTGTTCACCATCATAAACTGTCCCCGTAAGCAAAAAACATACCCCCCATCTTGCTTTTGGAAGATTTATGGCCTTTTGTTTAGAAATATCTTTTTGGTTGAGTTTTATGTTTAGGGGCAACTTTTTTCCTAAACTATCAAGTATTTCTTTGAAATTGGGAAACTTTTTTACCATCATAAGCGACCCTTTTCATCAAGAAACATAACTCCCTCTTGCTTTTTTTTCAGAAATTTTTTGGGCCCCCTTTTGGGCTTAAAAAATAGTTTTTTCTTGGGTTAAATTTTATTTTGGTCACTTTTATCCCCAACTATCAAGCTATTGGCTTTAAAACTTGCAACACTTGTTTCACCATCATAAGCTGACCCGTACCGCTCCCTCTGCTTTTTTTAAGATTTTTGGCCCTTTTGGACTTAGAAAATATCAGATTTTTTGGTTTAAATTTTTTGTTTAGGTCAATTTTTCTCTTAAACTACAAAGCTATTGCTTTTTAAACTTGCAACACTTGTTACCATCATTTGCTACCCGTAGAACAAAAATAACTCCATCTGCTTTTTTCAATAATTATTGCCCCTTTTGGACTTAGAAAAAACATTTTTTGGTTGAGTATTATGTTTAAAATATTTTTTATAAAAAAATCAAAGCTTTGCTTTAAAAAATTGCAACATTTTTTTACATTAAGTGGACCTGTACATCAAAAAACATAACTCTATCCTGTTTTTGCAAATGATGGCCTTTTTTGAATTTTAAAATTATGGGTAGGACAATACTTCTATTATACAAAAAAAAATCAGATGAGGGCAGCACCCGCAAAGGGGGTGCTCTTTTTTTTTTTAAAGATTTAAATTTCCCTTTGTTTTACTTAAATAACTTATTTTTAAAATTTTTTTAATTGACCGAGGGAAAAAAACCAAGACCCTTTTTGTGGGGAACATAGATGCTACTTTTAAATTTTAGGTGTATTTTAAAGGTATCTTACCTGGTAAGGAGTTTTTGTTGATTTAGCCCCCCCGAATTACAAATACTCCTACCACAAAAATTAAATTCCATTTTCAAAAATTTCAGGGGTAGTAAAGAAATTTGCAGGACGGGGGATTTGTGACATTTGGCACTCTTGTTTTTTTTTATATTAGATTTTTTTTTATATTTATTTATGTTCATAAGTATTTGTTTTTGGTTTTTTTTTAAATAAATAGATTAAAATATGTGGGGGAAAATTTTTGTGATATTGTATTTTTTTGGGGAAATGGGTTTTAATGGCTTTGTCCAAAAAATACGAACAAAATTCCAAATGTATACAGATTCTTTTCAGTTCCATTTGTTATATTTGGTATTTTTCAAATGCGTACAAACAAAACCCGACAAACAAAAAATTCCAAATTGTATTTTTTTTGAGTCGGCTAAAGTGAAAACCTTTTTAGAGTCCTTGCTGTTCAGCAATTCTCTAAAAGGACCGAATAACCGTGAAAAGGGATGTAGTTCCCTTAGATTTTTCCCAAAATTTAAAAATTCACTGCATGAATGAAGTTAAAATTTTGTCAATTCCCTTTGTATGACCATAAAACGATGTAAATTGTATATTTAGACTTGTATTGTGCAATAAATCGAAGTAAAATCATTAAGCTAAATGTGCATTTTAAAAATTGCCAGGCCCTTTCAAAAACTTGGGTAACATCAGCAAAAACAAAAAATAGTTTAAGGGCTTCAGATAAATGCGATTAGGTAAAAATTCGTATAGAAAAAATGCAATACGCTGTCTAATAAATTTCTAAACGTATAAAAAGTATAAAAAATTTTTAGAAGCACACAATGTTTTTTTAAAAACAAAAACTGAAAGCTGGATGGTTAGGTAAATGCCCCATCAGCCTTAATTCTTCCCCCAAATTTAACGAAAAACGCATCGTATGATTTTTATAAACTTTGCGTGGGTTGAATTTTTTCAGTCTGATAAACGGTTAAATTATCGGAAAAAGAGCTCTTACTGGGTTTTTTTTAGTTATACTGATATTAAAAAAGATTTTAATTCTTTTTTTTCGAGAAATAAACAAATCGGCGAAAAATTTAAAATTTTATTTCTTTTAGTTTTTGAAATCGAAAGTAGTCTCTAGTTTGGTGCTTTCACGAAAAAGAAAAACTTTTTTATGAAAAAAGATTTAAATAAGAGTAAATTTACCCTAAACTTCATTTCAGTACTGCCAAATTTTGAAATGTCTTCGTATCATCACAATTTTAAAATAATTGTTGAAACTGTGAAAAGTTAATCTACCTGAATAATATTTTGGGTAAAAAACGACCTTTTTTTATGAATTTTTAAAAAAAAAAACTAAAAACACTGAAAAAGGTAGACTATACTGTCAGTAAAATCAATCATTAGCCGACTCAGGGCCCCCCAGGCCCTTTTTTTAAATTACTTTCTTTTTCTTTTCTCTAAATTTTTTTTGTAGTAGAAAAAATATTATGAGAAATGAAAAAAAAATTTATTACAATTTGGAAATTTGTTTGTACGTTTGGAACAAAATTCCAAATTGATTTTTTTTTTTAAAAGTTAATTTTTTTTTTAGTTCTCTTTTTGTTTGTACGTACGAACAATGCAAACTGCTCTTACGAACAAACGTTGTGAATGAAAAAAGAATTTTTAAAGCAGTTTTAGAATTTTTTCGTCGTCCCAAAAATCTGGGGGTGTTCGAAAAAGTTTCAGAATTGAAAAAAAAAAAAAAGGACAGGATTTGTTCGTACTACGAACAAAATTTAAAAGCATTTTTTTAAAGAATAATTCTTTTTTAGTTCTCTCATTTGTTCGTACGTATGAACAAAAGATAGTGGAAATGAAAAAGAATTTTTTAAAGCGTTTGGGAAATTTTTTCGTAGTCCCAACAAATTTGGGGTGTTTGAACAAATACAGAATTGAAAAAAAATGGCAGGATTGTTTGTACTACGAACAAAATTCCCAAATTGCATTTTTTTTTAAAAATAATTCTTTTTCATTCTTTCATTTGTTCGTACTACAAACAAAAAATAGTGAGAAATGAAAAAAAAATTTTTAAAAACTTTGGAAATTTGTTCGTACGTCGAAAAAATTGGGCTGTTTGAACAGAATTCAGAATGAAAAATAATATGGACAGGGTTTGTTGTACGTCCAACAAAATTCCCAAAATTTCTTTTTTTAAGAAAAATTTTTTTTCAGTTCTCCTTTGTTCGTACGTACGAAAATGATAGTGGAAAGAAAAAAAGATTTTTTAAAAAAAGTTGGAATTTTTTTTGTTTCCGAACAAATCTGGGCTTTCGAAAAGAATATCAGAATTTAAAAATAATATGGGCAGGTTTTTTCGTTAGTACGAACAAAAAATTTCCAAAAATTGCATTTTTTAAGAAAAAATTCTTTTTTTCAATTCTTATTTGTTCTTTCGTTCGAACAAATGATAGGAAAGAAAAAAAATTTTTAAAGCGTTTTGGGAAATTTTTTTGTAAGTCCGAAAAAGTCGGGCTTTTTAACAAATATCAGAATTTAAAAATAATTGGGGCAGGATTTTTTTCGTACGTCCCAACAAAATTCCCAAAATTTCTTTTTTTTTTTTTTAAGAATAAATTCTTTTTTGTTTTCTCATTTGTTGTCTACGAAAAAAATCCGACTGTTTTTACGTTCGAACAAATGAAGTGAGAAATGAAAAGAAAATTTTTTTAAAGCAGTTTGGGTTTTTTTCGTAGTCCGAACAATCTGGGTGTTCGAACAGAAATCCCGAAATTTAAAAAAATATTGACAGGATTTGTTCGTAGTACGAAAAAAATTCCCAAAATTTCTTTTTTTTTAAAAAAAAAAAATTCTTTTTTTATTTTCCATTGTTCGTACGTACGAACAAATGATAGTGAGAAATGAAAAGAATTTTTAAAGCAGTTTGGATTTTTTTTCGTCGTCCACAAATCTGGGTGTTTTAACAAAAATCAGAATGAAAATTTATGGACAGGATTTGTTCGTACGTACGACAAAAAATTCCAAAATTTCATTTTTTAAGAATAAAAACTTTTTCATTTTCTCATTGTTTGTACGTACGAAAAATCCAGGCTGTTTTATGGTCGAACAAATGATAGGGGAAATGAAAAAAAATTTTAAAGCTTTTTGGGAAATTTTGTTGGGGGGACGAAACAAATCTAAACTGTTTTTAACGCATGCAGAAGAAAAATAACGGAAAATGGATTTTTGTTTATACATACGAAAAAGCCAGGATTTTTTCGTACGTACGAACAAAATTTTAAATTTATTTAAAAATGTAGAAATGAAAAAGAATTTTTTAAATTTATTTGGAATTTTGTTCGTACTAGAACCAAAAATTTTTTTTTTTTTTGCTGTGGTCTGCGATTTCTTCAATTTTTGCTGTGATTTTCCCGGTTAAAAAAACCCTATAGCGGCAAAAAAAAGGGGCGACGGAAGATCCTCTTTATTCCGGAAACGTTTTTAGTAAAAGAAAATAGAATTTTTGTGTTTTGATGGAAAGGCTAACGTAAAAAAAGAAAATTCTTTTTTGGACTTTCCACATTTCATTTATTAAATCGTTTAATAAAATTTAATTTAACAATTGATAAAATGCCGGGGAAACCCCGCATTTTATCATTTTATTCAAAATCGATTAATAAATTCAATAAAAAAAGCCTCGTGTAATTCCTCTTTAATATGCATGTTTTCTTAAGAAACAGCTATGTTTGCGTAAGTAAAGATAGCGGTTTTGATGATGTATTGATTAATGCAGACGAACCATTCATTTGAGAGCTATTTAAAATAAGGTACTCTTTGCTCCCCGCTGTACACAAATAAAAACAAAAAAAACCACGTTCTTTACATATGAAGACATTTTTTTTTTTACAACCAAAATTTGTTAATCAAAGTTCCTGTTTTAAGAAAGTAAGTTCATCACAAGAGCAACCCCCAGGCAGTTTAAATAAAAATAATTTTTAAACCAAATACTTTGTAAGTCTAAGTACTTATTTTAAAAAATGCAAATTGATGTTGGGTTTTGGTATACAAATATGATTAAAAGTAAAAAATGTAGAAGTTCCAAAAACTATAATTTTTGAACGTATCCCGTAAATTGGGCCAAAATAGTTTTTAAAAAACCTATGCTAAAAAAAGGTTTTTGGGGGTTCTTTAACTCTTAATTAACGGATGATGAATATTAATAATTAAAAAAGCCGCGCTGACACCGTAGCAAAAAACCAAATGAAAACAATACCCCGTACAAAGATTTTTGTTAAACATAGTGGCTTTGCGACCAGCATGGATTCGACCCCCCTGCGCTCCGCGCTATGGTCAGGATCCATGGTTACTAACGGTTTCCCAAATTTCTACAGGCTTTGAAAGCGAACGCATGGATCCTGACCCGATGCGTGGATGCGCAGGTGGTCTGGATCTTGCGGTCGCAACTCATTGTAGTTTTCTCTGGGGCGGCTCATATTATGACGTAAGATTTTTTTTCTTTATTTTTTTCGTTTGTTAAAATCCCTCTCCCCTTTACTTCAGTGAAGATCTCTTTTTCATTGCCTTTTCATTTTTTTCCCCCTTTTCTCCTTTTTTTTTTCATTTTTTTTTTTTTTCCTTTATTTAAATTCAAAAAGTCTCCCTCAATGCAGATGAAAATTGAAATTGATACAAAAAAAAGAAACCCCTTTTTATATACATTCACATGTAATTTCTGTAATGAGTAAAAAGATAAAGCTGTATAAATTGTGTTTAGATTTTTCATGAAAAAAAGGCTTTAAAGTGCTTAAAAAAAACAATGATAAAAAGAAATAAAGAAAAGAAAAATTAAATGGTAAACAAACTTATGTCAGTAAATACTAGATACAAGCTGAATGAAAATGCTTTGTTTACAATCATACATCCTTAAAATTCACATAATTATAATAGTAAGTATTAAATATATCTTTACACCTCCCGTTATGTAACTTAATAATGTAAAAGTTGTATGTGTTGTCCAAGACTGTCACAGTTATCCTTTCCTTAATCAAACAGAATCATGTTTACTAGAAACATGGCCGATAGTTTAATTCCCGAGTAAGCCCTGAACAAATTACACTGTCATGTAATAAGCAAGAATAATATTACGTATAACCCTGATTTGACTGACGTTCCCTGGAAGTCGTAATGTGTAAATATCATGATTTGTTTGTGTTTACTTGATCTTGTTACGTGGCAGAATGAGATTCCTTAATATCAAATCTAACCAAGAAAACATCTTTATACATTAGATTATCTACCATAAAATGCGTTTTTTAAAGAAACGCTTTAAAAGGGAAATCTTTCTTGTTGTGTCGAAACTTGTAAACGCATTTAAAATTGCACTTGGTCCAAACTTGATATTTTGGAAAATTTAGTAAATTAATAAATGAATAATTTCTGCATACCACTTAAGTTAACGTAAACATGATTATTTGTATAAACATTACAAAACCATTAGGTAATGTGAATGCAGATCTACTTCCGCAATTCATTTAAAGATTTAAGCAATGTAAAATACATTTGATGTGCATTCAATATATTTGTAATTACAATATTTTAGCGGAAGATGAGCATTGGATATCGTTAAGAAAACTGATTACAAAGTGCTTTTTTCTTGAAAGCAGCTTATATGTCAAACTAGACTACGTCCATTTGTTAAAAGCATCAATACTGTAGCAGTAGTCAAAAAATGCCATGAAAACAAATATCTCCAGAAATTATTATGTCTTTATAGCGAGATCTTTATCTGTTTGTTGTAACCTCTGTTGTTCTAAAATTGGATCTAATATCAAAACTCAAACACTCTTGAAATGCACAAGGTCAGATGTGTTTCTTTTTCAAACTATAAAACAGACTTGAAGTTCATGATGATTCTCATCCTACTAAATGCAATTGTATTCATTTATTAATATACCGTTACATACAAGTTAATCAGACAGGGATCTGTTTATTTAGAACATTATCAGGAATCAAACCATAGTTATCCGTGTTTGTATTGAGTCCAGTTACTATTTCAATCGAGATTGTTTTTATCGAAACACATGAATTAAAAACATTAAAAAGATTAATTTATTTCAATGTGCAGAAGGAGACAAAATAGCACCATCTTTGAGAAGCAGACACATAGAAGTGTGTCACAACTACAACGGAGTGCAGAGAACGTATGGTACATTCCAATAAAAACGCAGTGTCAGCAATACTGAAAAACAATTTACACAAGTATTAATAATATATCGTTATCTCCACCTTACAGAAGTCCAAGAAACTATGTTTCTCAAATGTGCACTGTTTAGTATTTGCATATCATTGTTGAGCAATCTATGTTTTATTAGACTAGGAGATCAGATACACGTACACCGTGTCTAAATACAGTTGAAAAGAGGCTTTTTTTATCAAATGCAGAATTTCTTTAAATCAGTAAATATTATAATGAAAGAAAACAAAAGATTGTTAACTTTTTGTCTACAAGGTTATCAATTTCAGTTTACTTATTACATTCAAATAAACTGATTACAAAAGATTTTTGTTTTACCATTCAAAGCAAATTCTATAATAATTCTTCTCATATCTTATAAATAGTTATTGCCCCTGATTTACTAAATAAATACAATTGTCATTTCTAATTCCCTCGTAAGTTAAAACTTTCATTTTTATCTATTTGAACCATAATCATATTAACACTGTTTACTGGTTCACAATTTCACATTTGGTCATGCCGATATAATATGAGGATAATAACGCAAGCTGATGTTAGCTATATGTAAATTAACATTTTTTTCCCGTTTAGTAATATCTGGCAAGAAACTATAAATCATATTCGTGTAGAGATATGCTGCATAGACATAACAGTTACAACATCATTATTCTATGCACTCTTTTGAAATGACAAATATTGACAGGTTGCGTAATTGGGAAAAACGCACTTGCCTAATTTTGCCCATTTTTCACTATTTTTAAGATTAACACATTAAATAGAAATAAAAAGGCAAACATATTTAGAAAATACTGTTTTATACACAATAAACCGTTTTTCTCGTGAAAAAAAATGTTAATTTTGCTATAGATCCTTTTGTCAATGCAAAATTATGGCGTCCATATTGTTGACTATCTTGAAAATCTGTTGATTCAACCAGCTTTGGCAACTAAGAAATGGATTTCGAATCCTTAAGTTTCATATTATTGGCTGTCAAATGGAATGAAACGTTTGCTAGGGCTCAAAAAAAGTAAATACACGTGCCCGGTCTCTTGGACTGAAATGAAAACAGACCAAGAAATGAGCACCTAAACTGATTGAAGAATTCCATTTAATCTATTTATGCCTCTTGAGCACTTTGTCAAAATCTATAACAGGAAATTGATATGACCGCTGAAATCGACAGCAACGATATGTCGAAATTAAAATAAATAATAAGAAGAGATAGAGAGAGAGAATTTTGATTTTTGAATGTGAATTTTACCGGTAAGAATGTCATAACAATTGATCTATTGTTATTCCCTGAGGAAGGCATGTAGCTGAAACGTTGGAACTATAGTAAATTTTGAAATTGACATCGTGTTTGGTCTTTATCAACTTCATTATAACAACTGATCAGAATATTTCCTTTTATCTTCGACTCTGTAAGATATTTATTTATACTCTGGTGTTCAACTTCCTGTCAAATCTGGACTTTATCTCAATAACAAGACATGTTGATCATTAAATATTGAATGAGGGAATGGAGAACATAGTCGTCAGACAGGAACCTTTTTGGGACACCGTTCACAGAAATTACCCTGAGTTTAGCAATTGTATTCCTCTGCTCAAGTGCCATCAGCTAAACTTGCGGAGCCAAACTACTAATCATGTGAGTCCTTAATGCAGGACACTAGTCGGAAATTACAATTTTTTTCTACGTTTTCCTTGCCCTTGTGATATAACCAATGAAACTTTAAATAAACTGTTCGCCAAAGAATCTGTACATTAAGATTATTTGATATAAATGTACAGTAGTGATAAGCCGAAAAATATCGATTCCCTGAAAGCATTATTTAATGTAGTAGCAGATTTTCGATATCAGTAATCACAGCCATGGTATTAGATAGTTTGACATCGTTATACACTCACAACTTCGCTTCACCGGCACCTAAAGTAACACAACACATGATGAAGAGAAAAAAATATATAAAGTATATTGTTTTGGGTCAGGCCTACTTATTTCAATCAAGTTAAGTTCTATGGCATCTTTCTAGATTTTTATCGTGCAAGAAGATCCGCAGTGCACTCCATTCGAGCCTTATTTCAGACACAAGCGAATACCCTTGTAGAACCATTTATCTATGCATGCTTGCTGAATGACTGTCATACCCGAGCAAAGGCCGAAACAGCCAGAAAAGGTGACAAATGGTTTAAAGCTGGTTACCCTAATACAGCATTATACCAAGAGATTATAACTTACACTCCCTATGTGGGAAATTCCGCAGGAATTAAAACCTGTACATTATATGTCGGAAATCCCGCAGCGATTATAACTAATACGTTATACATTGGAAATCCCGCAGAGAGTATAACTAATACCTTATACGTGGGAAATACTATGAAAATCATTTCAGAACATCCATGGATAAGGCTAGGTACCTCTAGCATGGAAGCCACTATACAATGTTTGCATGTATTTTGTGATGTGGACTGGGGACAATACTTTTAGAGTCATTCGTTCTCCACCTCTTATTTATACTGGAAAGTTGTTACATATGTGCGAAGAACATGTTAGTAGTTGGAATACTTGTTAGGATAAAAATAAAAGCCGCTCGTAACTGACTAACAAAAAAACAACACTTATTCAAAACATCAGCTATCATCCGTCAAACTACATTGCGCATTTATTTTCGGCGAGAACAATATTTCTAAATTCTTTTATAAAGAGGTATTTAGACTGCTTTCATGACGTTTTTTTTTCACACAAGAAATCAGCTTTACAGAGTTAATATCTTTAAACATGAAGCAAATGTAGGAATATTACTTGATGCAATATCTGTGGTTTGTAATTTTTGTTTGAATTCAAGTAAGATTTCTAAATAATAATTTCATATCAAAAATATATTTGTTAAGCATTTATTAAGCCATTTCGACCGTTTAAGAGTGACTGGGTTAATAGTATTAAAGGGACTTGACTTCAGTTTTTGGATAAACATGATCTTTCTTTAAGATTGCAGTTGTTTATAAACTATTTACGAAATGCTGAATTAGGAATTTAACATTTCTGATTCGGAAATCGAACCCTAGCTGCCTCAGCGATACTAACTTTCTTACAGTCTTTACAAATACGTCACGGAGAAATTCGAACTTGACAACCATGTATATACAGCTTAGAATAAAGTTAGATTTTTTCTGTAATGCATTGCAAATGCTTTTCAATTTTTAATGTCAATTAGTAAAACAACTAATTCTCAGATGTTTCCATAACATACAGGTAAAAAAGATTTCAATATAATTATTCGTGATTTTTTTTGTCATTAAGGGGTCTGAAAATCCTGAATGCCATGCGGCGAATGGACTGTTTTCTCAACTGTCAAAATAATTATACCTACAAAGGGGAACTAAGCAGACATATGACGTTTTGTCACATTTAAAATATTTATAAAATTTGTAACTGTCAGAGTATACAAGTAATCTTCTTTTCGTGTTATGTAGAGAAGACAGAGGTCCCAGAAATCACCTCGAACAATCACAAAATTGCATTAAATACTAACCGGCATTATTATTATATAGTACGAAAATATCCAAAGTCAACATAATAGTTAAAGAAAAGATTTTCGCTTTGGTATTATACTTTTAGCTTCTATTACAGTGGTGTTGAGCAATTAGATAGTCACCAATTTCTTTTGTTCCAACCTTTAACTTAAAACATTTTCTCTTTAAATATTTACTTTAGATGTAGAAAATCCTTATTAAATATATGTACCTTTTACTCGGTATATAAAATAAATGTGTGTTGCTGAGCTACATTCTTGAACAAAAGTCATATAGCAATAGTTATTTGTTCAAAAATATTTGTGTATACTATTTTAAGCCTAATGAATAGTGCACATAAACTTTTTAATTCTATGTTTACATGAACATTAAGTATATGTAGTAATTGTTCGTAGTTTCAAATAAAATATGTGGATATATTTTCTTTAAAAGGCTGCATCTTTAATATGTATTGTAAATGTAAAAATAACATTTTGTGATGTGTTAAGCCAGTTTTCATTTATCTTGATACTCCTTTATTCTTTTGTTCAGTCTAAAAGAAAGGCCTTTGTTGGTATTTCATATTCATTATTTTCATAAACAACTGACGTTATTTCCTGTAAATGGAAATGGGACAGTTGTGTGGGTTTTTTATATAGGCAAAGAAGGAAAAATTTTATCTAGCGGGGAGAACTTTGCATGATCATAGAGCATCATATTAGAAACAAATTTATGGAAAAAAAATTGGGGTCCCGGAGCTGCTTTTTGAGTTATCTGCCCCTGAATGCGAGTTTTTTGCTCTTTTAGGTCATTTTCAAGGGCAAATAACTCAAGGTAATGGTTAGTTACAGTTTATTTGATTTTAGATTAGTGTTTGTTACTTTATTTCCTGCAACTGTACAAAATTTGCAGCAATTCTATGAGACGGATTTTATTCTATAGTCGCTTACGCAAACAAATAGAAACTTTCTTCCAATTATGCCCTTTTTTCAATAAAAATGCAGTATGTTTATTCATTGAAACACAGCAAAAATTCTGTTTGATAGAATGTTTTAATATTTTGCATAATGACTGGAAATGTAATAACAAGAAATAATGTAAAATGAAATAAGGTATCCGTATGCTAGATTTTGAGTTATCTGCCCTTGAAAATGACATAAAAGAGCAAAAGGCTTGCATTCAGGGGCAGTTAACTCAAAAAGTAGAACCGGGACCCCCATTTTTTTTTGCATAAATTTGTTTTTAATATGATGCTCTATGATCATGCAAAGTTTAAGAAAATTCTCCCCGCTAGTTAAATTTTTTCCTTCTTTGCCTATATAAAAAACCCACACAACTGTGGCATTTCCCCTTAAATCCACAATAAATATATTTTTAGATATCCGATAATAACTGTTATCATTGCAGAGGATGTTTTGATCATTTTTCTCATAACACGTTTTGGTTTGCAAACTAATGTCATACCAGTCATGTTAACGACGTACATGTATATTTATAGTTTATTTTTATTTGATTTCAGAAGGGAAACAACACGATGGACAAAAACATGGCTTGTTCTATAATTGTTCTTTGGACCATACTTTATACAGCCCTCTTTGCTACAGCAAAACACGACCATTGGTGTTCTCCGAACATGATACCTAGTGGAAACTGTGGAATACACCTAGATGAACTATTAGCAAGTACTTGCGGAGACGGAAATTTCTATTCTCCAGACTTTTCATTATCGTCGACCCAAGATAGTATGTATCAAGGTAACATATTTAAGTAAATATCTTTTATTTTTCATCTACAAAGATGGATTTCCAGACGATGAATTTTGCTTGAACCCTGTACTTTTTTCCTACATAAGCCCTGAAATTATTAGAATACGAAAGTCGAGAAAAAATTGTTGTATCTGATGAAGTAAAACTATCAGTATTTCAGTATTAATAGTAACGCAAGGTCATAGTATAATTTTGATTCAGTAATGCTATCCTGTCAAGAAAAAGTCCCGCTAGATATATGTCCCCTGCTCTTTTCGGAATCTTACATTTGATTTTAAGTTTGAAGATTATTCTTCAAATTAAGGCGAGCATTTGTAAACTGGCTAATTTAAAGCATATTCTTTTAAAATAGAATATATACGGGAAAATCAAATTTCGTGACTTTTGTCGGAATACATAAAATCACAAATCTAGCATGTTTTTATACAATAATATGGAAGAAGTTTTAATTATTTGTAACTTTGTATAATGTTTCGACAGTCGTGACTATTTCCATTCACAGACATTTGGGGTCAGGACCCCCAACCCCACAATCCACTCCACTCTCCTCCGTCCCTGCTAAAGTTTAGCGAATATTTTTTAGCATTTTAAGAAGTATTGAGCGTAGGTGACGGTCATAAAACACATTTTGTAACTATTTCAGCGAGTTTTAAAAATGCATTTTTGACCACAAGTGTCTGTATTTCGATCAACTAAAATGTGAAAAATATCACGATCTTCCCTAGAAATTTCTTCATGAAACTTTGAAAGATTCTTCACCTTTCTTGAAAATAAAATTTCAGAACTATAAAGCATTTTCAGTCTCATCTGAGTTTGATAATGAAACTTTTTTTTTCATTGATGTCTAAATAGCATGTTTAAAACTAAAGTTTAAGTTAATAATTATTTTCAAGTGACAGTTCAGTATTCAGCTGGAATTTTACCTTGAAGTTTTAGTAAATTTAATCTAAAAATTTCAAATTCAAATTCAGCTGAGACCAAACAATGTTATGTGAACACGGAAACAGGTCTTACTGTAATAAAAGCGATATCATAACGTCTTTATTGTTTGAAAATAATCTAAAAGACTGTTTCCAGAGAACTTGACCGGTGTCTCTGTTTGAATTACATAAATCACATAATATTCATTCATAATGACAGTAGTTTACAGGATCCATGCTGTTCGCTAACGGTTTCTCTAATTGCAATAGGTTTTGAAAGCGAACAGCATGGATTGACCGGACTACGCGGATGCGCAGGCTGGTCTGGATCGCTCCATGCTGGTCGCAAATGCACTATGTTGGTTTTCTCAAGGTGCGGTTCAATTATATTTTTCATTTCAGAGAACAATATGCTGCTGGGTCTGATGGGAAAACGAGATGCCAACATCTACTTGAAGAAAAGAAGAAACTATTACTACCAGGGTGTCGTTTGCGAATGTTGTATTAATCAGTGTACTATAAACGAATTAAGGACTTATTGTAGTGTACCAGTCAGGAACGACATCCCATATTGAGAAAGTTTATCTTTAACAATTTTAGTTATGTCATAAACAGTTTAGTGCAGTATTTGAAACAATATATTCGAGGGCTGTGCCCTCGTGAAATTATTACGCCTGACGTATAACCACCTATCGTGCATAAATAGTCTTAAAACACTCTTTTGCTATAAATCATTTATTAAATAATCGATTCGCGTAAACAAATCATATACTATAGTCAGTCAAATACACCAACTCACTACATAAACATGTCCGAAGTGAGAACTCAAAGCAAAACATTTTTTATATTAGGCCTGGCAAATTGCAAAACAAATCTCAAAGGCTTCCGTTCTAAGTGTAAGATATATGAAAAAATCATCATATAGAATCATCGCAGCATCACCTTATGCATGCACGTCATTCCAGTGCACGATATTCCGTTGCAATTTGAAACAACACTTTCACTCGTGTAAAATTATCATTTACAATTTGTTTTCTAAAATTAAATGAGATCAAACATATCGCATGTACTTACTTGGAAGAATATATGTATAGCTAAAATATAATCGTATTTAATGCAATCTAAATTAAAATACTAAAAAACCTCTTTACAACATAATACAGTGCGAAACGCCTGTGAATTAAGAATGAAACACCTTTGCAGCATTCTAATGAAACACAAAAAATGGTACATTTGAAGTTTTAAAGTTTCAGCTAGTATAGTATTAAATACATATTTTTATTTATACATAGTTTCAGATATTGAGTTTTCATATCGGACACATGATAAAGTCAATTCACCAAAGACCGTTTCGAAACATGTAAATGAAGGCATGTATATTATGCTATCGCTAAGACCGATTTTCAAGAGTATTTTCGAATAGTATGAAAACGACATTGATTTTATCCGATATCTTTTAGCTGTAAGGTCTGATTGCTTGCAGTGCAATTTAACTCCTTGAAGGACGCATACAGACGCATTGTCTGGGACTTGTCTCTGGATAATGTCTTACGCCATCAATACTCATTTCAAATGAAATAATATTTTATTTCATATAACATGTAATTAAAGTTAAACAATATTTAACCTTGTTAAATTGATAATTATCACGTGACAAAGTAAAAATCTATTCCAAAAATTGTATGTAAGAAGAATTTTTCACGGTAGTATATTAAGTATATCACGTTTGATTTCCTATCCTGTAAATTTAGATATAATTGTATTGACAATCGGACAATAAAAGTTTAACTCAAGAATATTACAGTCATATGCCAGTCGTTAATCTATAGCAACGTATATCAATATTGACTTTTAACTTTTTATATATCAGGATATCAACCCAATTCGTTTTTAAGTGTTAGCAAAAGTAGGATGGATCTAAAACTGTAAGTATGTTTTTTTCCAACAATGACGCACAACATCAAACAATCAGCCTTTGCAAATCTGTTTTAAGGTCTGTAACCAAAATGGCATTGATTGCCAGAAGGCATACTAACCTTCATAAATCTTGACGAGACATCAATAATTAGGAATTGCCCAGACATACAGTATTTTAGAATGTAGTATACGTAAGTGGTGTTTGAATAAAGAAAACATCCTCAAAGAGGGCCGTATGAGCGAGGGGGGGGGGGGTTCAGGGAGGCCGCCCCTCCCCCACTAATAATTTGACCGATTTTGGTAATTCTCTCAGCAATTTTTTGACAGCGAGTCAATTTTAGCTGATTTTCATAATGTGTGCCCCCTCCCCTTATCCCCCCCCCCCCTCCCTCTCCCATCTGAAAATACTTCTTACGGTCCTGATAAAAATGGATGTCTTAATTATAGGCATAAATCAAGAACAAGTAAATTGTCAAGTGTATTGTTAACCTTTCCAAGAATTGATCTAATGGCTGTAAACATTGTGATGTCACGATGAACGTTCCACAGTGACATCATTAAGTGATATTGTCTGTGTGATAAATGTGGAGACAACCATCTTTAAGGAGTTGAGTTGAGATTACAGAATTTGTTTTTTAAAAATGTCATGCAACATCAAAACTGGATTCTGTAGTAAAATTCGATGTGGAAGGAACCTGATGTAAAAAATGTGTCCATCAATATGGGAGGTGCTGCTTAATTTTGATATCAGCTCAATGACCTGATATCAAAACAAAATATCAGGCAAGTGATATCAGACACTTTGCAGTTTGCATAGTAGCTGCATGATAAACTACTCTATAATTTAACATATATCGCGTGTGCAAATAGCTGCGCGGACAAATCGTTAACCTGCCAGTCTCGGTGTTAATTGTTCGAGTAGACTGCATCTGACCTTTTTTTTCAAATTTTATCTGCAAATTTTACAAGTAGAACAAATGCCACACTTACCTAATTAAACTATTAAACTTTATGGTCAATTTCTTGAAAGATACACACGTGTAGTCTATTTAACTGTTGTGGAACAAAATGAATAAGAAATACGTAACAGTTTCTCAGATAAAAAAGATAAAGCACTTGTCAACAACGTTTCAAGAAAATCAATACTACAAAATAATAACAGATAGAATTTGTGAAATTTGTTAATATGTAAATCATGTAAAAAAATAATTTTAAAGCAATATCGATAACATAGAATTACGGTAAAACTTTCAGAGAAAGTGGTCTGAGATGTTTTTGAACTCGTAGCAACATGCATGGGAGTCAGACACCTTACCACCACGTCATCATTGGGAGTTCGATTCCAGGACCTGTTAAAATATTGTTTTAAAATCTGTATTTTTTTTTTCAACACAAATCAACAAAACAAAACGAGTTAGTTAATCTAGTTCTTACTTGTTCACTAACTTATACATATATCACTAGTGAGACGTAATTCTGTTATACATATACACTCCGCCTTTGATATGGTCTTATGTTTTTCAAGTTTTCCTATGATATTTTCACCTAACTATACGGGTTAGTTTTAAGAAATTTACAAAAGATAATAGGTAAGGGTAGATTTCTCGGAAGCACAGAGCACCAAAAACATAGTCCCAGAGCCACGCATTTGCTAACAACAAAAAGAAGCTGTAATGGAAAAATATTTCAGACGGGTTGCTTCAAACATCCAACAAGTGCATATTAATTCATGCTAAGTATTCATGGAGGGGAAGGCAATAGTAATGGGCGAAATGGGGCCAGTGGGGGGGGGGGGACCCGAAGGGGAAGTTGAACAAGAAAGAATATACAAGAGAATGCCATGTTCTTTAAAAACAATCGCACTACAACGTAAACACAATAGCGCAGACACTCGTGTACCAAAGATAAACATACAACTACGATCAACTGAATAACATAGAAAAACGAACAAGCAACACATAAGAAAACAGTAGGGCACCGTTATAGACTCACAAGCACCCACACAAGTAGGAAAAAAACAACAAAGTAACGTCTTAGGATTCGGCTGCCAAAACAAAGGGAAGCCACGAAAACTTACTAAAAGTAAAGGGGTGGGAGATGCAAAATGTAACTTAAATGCAAGGGAAAGGAGCGGGCAATAAGGAGAGTAAGGCGGAGGAAAAACGCTTACAACAAACAAGAAAACATACGCAACAGACAATACAAGACAGACAAAACAACCAGTTGAAAATAGGGGCACCGCCTTGGAACGGTCAATAACCTATATAAAGGAAACTGGGGGTTTAAACGCGTTTAGGGCATGTCAACCTCGCACTTACCCTATTTTCAACAAGTTAAACAACACAATGTAAATAAAATCTCCGCTGAGAAGTGCAAAAATAAAGCAAAACATAAAATTAAGGTAAATTTAAGGTATATTTACACCAATGTACTCAACAACTTGTCTGAAGTCAGAGCAACAAGAGCCTAACTTTTAAGGGCACGACTAAGAAAACTGTAAGACAAAAATCAACTCCCTCCGTCCGTTGTATGTAGGATTTAGGAGAAAAGCATCATGGAGTCTTACACTTTATTAGTCATCGCACCATCAAATAGGAAAGCGTAGCAATTAACTGTAGAGGGGTCAATCACTAACATGCACTATGCTTCACGATTTTCGCATCGTATCCTCTTTTGATAAACTTTTTAACCAATTTTACAAAATTTTATATTTGATTGAAATAAGGGGTATGTTTAATTTTCCGAAATTTTATAAACTACATCTCCATAGTATTCCGGGTGTGTAAGTCCAAGTTTTAAAAGTGTTTTAAGGGGCGTATTGTATGTTTGTAACAATTCCGACGATCTGTAGTATAATTTACCAAAAGCTTTCCTTAGCTTATGATAACGGTAACCCTGTTGTAACAATTTCTTGGTGATATAAAGATTTCTGTCATTAAAATCATCTATCTTTGAGCAAGCTCTTGCAAAACGAATAAGCTGTGAAATATAGACACCGTATGATGTTGCTCGAGGGACATCTCCATCAGGATGAGGAAAGTTCACAATTTCAAAATTAAAACCCTCCCTTTTATCATATATTTTCGTTTCTATATTATTATTCACAATTCTTAAATTTAAATCCAGAAATGACGCGAGCTTACATTTCAATTTAATAAAAGCATTGCCCGGTCATGATTGCAGTATCGACTTAGTTAAAGATACTACCGATTTTAGCCATCTATTGAAATCCAGCGTATATCTTCACTTTAAACGAGAGCGCTATTTATTGTTGTTGTTGTTATCTAATAAAAAACGACACAGTAGTGTGCGATACCTATAAATACTTATCCGCTCTATTATTAGAAGCAAAATAAACGCGTGCAAAGTGTATGAGCCGCGCCATGAGAAAACCAACATAGCGGCTTTGCGCACAATCTGGTCAGGATCCATGCTGTTCGCTTTCAAAGCCTATTGTAATTAGAGAAGCAATTAGCGAACAGCATGGATTCTGACCAAGCTGCGCAGATGCATAGGCTGGTCTAGATCGATACTGGTCGCAAAGCGAATATGTTGGATTTCTCATGGCGCGGCTCGTTTACTGCCCGCGTGATGAAAGTGTCATACAATACTTTCGCGTCTCATTCTATATTTATATGAATGTTTACAAAATAAAGCCGATGTTTACAAAATAAAGCGTTGTAATGGTTTATAAAAATGCGTGAGAAATACTGCAAAAACTCGAATGTTCCCGTAAAACTTGAAACTAGAAACTTATCAACCATTTAGTTTCATGCACATATATGAAATAGTGGTGTCATTTTGACTTTCGGTGATATTTAAAAAACATACAATTCACAATGTTTGGGTTAGTCGCTTTAAGGTCACCAAATTCAATTATTATTGTACTTTTGTTGAAAATGCTTTAATCTTTGAATACCAAATACGTCTAATTGTAAGACATGTTTATATCTAACTTGACCAAAATGCATGTATTTGTATGACACGTTAACTCTAAGGTCATCAAATACGTGGAATTTTTGGACACTTTGAAACCTAAGTCACCAAAATACATGTAAATGTATATAAAACATGATTTATAACAAGAACATTTTGAAGCATTGAACACACCCGTGCGAAAGTTATACCAGAAACCGCTTTATTCAGTCTGTTCATGAGAGGTGATAAAATATTCCCCCTCAAACAACCTCATCCACACGACTGTCCCCTGCACCGGCTTAATTAGATAAGTTCGATGTATGCCAGTACAAATACCTTTATACATGTATGTATGCAGAAATGCCCGGAATAAAACTTTTTAATCTCTTATGTTTTATAGACACGTCTTTACATAAAAAACAAACATCCCTTCTTATAATTTTAATCTTATTATATGATTTATAAAGTTGGCAATTTGTTTTTGACTATGGAAGTAGTGATCGCTGCTTACGAAAATTAAATACGTTATGGTACAACGTCACCTCTCCTTGCTTTTAGTGAATAAACACATGGAACCATATATCAAGTGCATAGCCTTGTCATTAAAATGTGCCTCTTACGGCCAGTACTGTGGCTTTTAAAGGGGATACCTTGCATCAGTCGATGAAAGACGATTAAGTAAAAAAAGTCTATATGAAAATTAAGACGGCTATTAAATTTTACTGAAATATGAACTTTAAAGCAAAATAAGAACAGAAAAAAAGAAACAACAATAAAATTAAGTTAACTGCCGAAACCAAATAATGCTATGCTTACCCTGAATCGATATTCTTCTGTAGTCAATAGGTTTTTGCTTGTCTTCATTTGATTACCTTGCATGACAAAATACATTCTAGCTATCAAAGCTTAGCATCACCGGTTCACAGACGACAGACAGCGTTTTAAAGAAAGGCTTCAGAAAACATCCTGCAGAATATTTTTTTTGTGTCGTATTATCAAGCGCATGCCATTAAGAAAACCACTTATTGCAAATAATGATACATGGAGCAGCACTAATACAATGGTAGTTTAAGTACAGCAGTTAAAATACATTGCAGTCAAGATACCACTAACTGAATGTGCCAGAAATTATGCCGGGTTAGCATTTCGTTCTATTTAAAGTAGATCTGATACCTATGCTTAACAAGATCTATTACAAAATCCTTCCGAGAATAAAAATAAAGCCGACAAAATTATAGCAGTCTTAGTGTTATTGAATAATTATTGATATCCTTTTCTTTCGGTCGAACGTCACAACGACAAAAGCATAGGCCATATAGCGACTTTTTAGCTTTTCATGGTGGAGAAAGACCTCTGGTGCCCCTTCAGACATAATTTCGTCACGGAAAGGAACCTGGTTAGAACCATCGACCTTCCTTAAGCCAGCTGGATGGGAGTCATTTTATGTGTGGTTAAGAAAATGTGAAATATCCCTTACATCTCTATCAACGGTTTAAGCGGAACTCCATTAATCACTTACATGTTAATTAACTCTGATGCCGGTGGACCAGAATATGTTACAAAACTAAATAAAGTAAAAGGAGAGATTTGGAACCAACCGAGCCGAAATACTCGAGCTGCAACATAAACCTCGTGCAAAACAATTTGTAAAGATCGTAATATAATAGCTCTGGCAGAGTGTACGGGGAGACTGTTACGGCCATCACATGGCACAATCAACACTAATGCGAGAACACAATAGAAAAATAGAAACCATTTGATCGCAGGATAAAGAGGAAAACGTTGGACAATCTGACTATTTCAAAAGCTGATAAGTAACAATATTCAAATTTTAGGGATTTAGTAGATTCTTAAAATCGTTCCAGTTGAAAAAGTTTGAAGTGGATATAGATTTCAACTAACTGGTACTGGACATCCAACTGAACCTGCTAACATTTAAATTGCATTAGTTTTTATAATTATCATTTTAAACATTTTTACTTTTTCTCATTGTGATGTTATTGCTTCAAGAAAATAACTGTGGCGACAATTTATTTCGAAGTATTACAAGGGTATGTTATTAACGCAACTGAATGTATTACAGGGTAAGAAGGTAAGTTTTACTTGTTTGTATGGAAGATTCAAAAATATATTAAATTGATTGAATGTGAACAGCCAGTTCTCAGCGCCGTATAAGGTGCATGCAAATTCTGAGTTTTGACTTCCCAGTTGTGACCTTAACTTTGGACCAAGTGACTTGGGTTAAGCAATTTGCAATAAAAAGTAAACAAGTTAATCCCTTTAAAGTCACCGCAATATACAGCGTGTATTTATTTAATTAAAACCAGATACTTTAACAATAACCTTTTCAACTGTCAAAGTTTATCCTTTAAAAGTCGCCTTAATGTCTGGCGTTATTTTGTTTAAGATATTCACAATTCGACACTTTCAAAGTAGAATTTCAAATGACCCCTTTAAAGGTTCATGTGCTAAAGGGTTCAGTACCAATATTACGTCAATATGTTTTGACTTGAGATCAGCTTAAGATAGTGCGCAAAAGGAGCTGGCCATTGTTGACATAAGTATTTTCAACAAGAACAATGGTAACGGATTAAAATTTGATCAATTTTGTGACGTTTAGGCGAAACTTATAGAAACTAGTATTTTGCGTTATAAAACTTTTGTTGGTCTTTATAATGATGTCTAAAGTAAAGATAGGTCGTGGAAAATCTATTTTGACCATTCTGGAAAATCGATCCCTTACCCCGCGACCCACAACCCCCACCCCTTTTTCTCCCGCAAAAAAAAAAGCAACACATGTATCAAACTGTATAGCATCATTATGTTTTATTTCATTAACATTATTTCGAAAAATCAACAGCATATTTAAAACTTGTCAAAAAAATTCAACGCACTTCAAAGTTTCAGGGTTTTATTTTGTTAGTATAGATAACTATTTATTCCAAATTCTTAAGACGCTTACACCTCAGTTCTATTGAAAGCTATCTCGGGACCTAAATTCATGCAGATGCTTGAAATGTTTGTGGTGAAAAAGTAACTGTAAATATTAACAGTTTTCATGATGGTTTATGTTGTAACTGTTTCAAGAAAGTATGTGGTTCTTTGTCTTTAACCTGTTGCATAAAGCAAACACATACCAAGTTGGTAGGTGATCCTAATGAAAAAATATATATTAAATCAGAAGACCGGATAAAAAGGAACATTACATTACTGTCTTTACAAATTTAAATATATTAGGCTCGTCTACGAAAACAATAATTTTCTTCGACATACCTAATAAATTTAAATCTCTAAGACAGAAACCCAATACTTTCTATACATTCTGTTTTAAACTTTTGCTACTCATACATTTTTTCAAATATCTTAAGAGGTTTGGTTTCAGCCTGGAACTGTATGCCTAATAAAACGTTATGTGTTTGATCAATAAGCCGTAGGCGGAAATAAGGATTTCAAAAATTTAATGAAAGGTCGCAGTTATTGAATTACAATCTCTTTTAAGTTTCAATCCAAGAAAATTAAAAATAGTTTTGTTACCAAGGAGACACTGTTTCAGAAAATTTCTCCGCATTAATGCTTTTTTTTATGAAATCACAGTAAAGTTAACAGTTATAGGAAGCGGGATGGTTCGTCAGAGTACAACTAGTTCTTGCTTAGGATAAGTTATATCCGAGTACTGCCTGCAAATGTCAACGTGGCATTATGGTGTATGTAGGCACTGGACCTATAAATGCTGTTTAGGGTACAATAAACAAAGTGTTTTCCGCACGTAGCTACCAACTTCCTCACATGAATCAGAGATGGAAGACGAATTATTTCAGATACAATCTCTTTTATCAAATCATCACGGAGAGCATAAGCCTCGCCCATGAATCGAAATCACGACACCGCAATCCGTAGATCTGCATTCTCCCTTTTGAGCTATGCGGGTGGACTTAAAGAAAACGTACCTTAAAACAATAATTAGAATTTTCTAAGTACAAATAAGGCGATAATTTTGTCAATAATTTGGAGAGTTATGGTTCTTCGCTTACATGCATATCTAATGATGGTCATTACCTGAAAGTGTCAAAGAAAAACAGTTACAGTTTTTAAGAAAACACGAAAAAGAGGCCATTAAGTGTTGCAAAACATAAAGAAACGTGCTGGGTAATTTATTATACTGTTCTCCTAGCATTTATAATATTAGAAACAATGTGTTTTGTCGAATTTGTAAATATTGTATCTAAAGTGATTACTAACCTGTGATTTTATTTTTTTTTAATCATTTACTTTTCTTCCAACATAGCTTTTTTAAAACTTCAAAGAAGATGTAAAATTAAAAGAGATGTTTCGAAACAAGATTTGATTGGCGGTTTCAATATCTTTTTTAATTTCACATGAAAAACAGTCAAAAATATGAAAATATATGTGTCCCGTAAGGTCAACAAAATAATAGATTTACCATGCGTAAACGATGACCGATAATGCAGTGATATCACTCAATGACAACAATTACAAACAACTGCTGAGATGAAAGGCAGAAACTTTATTTTCATCAAATAACTAAAAGCGTCTTCCATCAACTTCAGACAATTCAATTAATGCATATGTATTCAGTATCAGGCTATTCCTGGCCATTAGTCCAGATCAGTCTATGCATGCTTTTTGTTCATGCACACTTCAAAGAACCGTACAAAGAAACAAAAGTATGTGTAACGTAACAACACAACATCAGTACATCGTAAGTATATGACGTTCCAAAAACCCTTTGACAATCAAACATTTCTAGCCTTTATTCTTCGCTGAATATTATAACCGACTGTGCTGACATAAATCCTCGGAAAAGCGCCGGGTGTTTGTGCATGAAGAGTGAATTCATGACTTATTATGTATATTGTATTTTATTTCTTGATTTCTTAGATGGTTGTAGAAAAGCATGAGTCAACGTAGGAGGCACTTCTATTGATAATACTTCCCATCTAAGCTGTTTTGTGCCATTTCCGCATTATTTTGTGGTGTTTCAAGACATAGCCCCCCTTGCCAGCCACTTATATAAATATTATTATTTTAGACGTAAAAGCTTAATGTTGTTTATTGTTAATATGTCTAATTGTCTGTTTTAATAGTGCACACTCATTCTTCAACTTCAGTATGGAAGCATGGATTATACAGGACACTATTGGCAATCAATAAGTATTTGCGTAATTAAAGATTGTAGCAAAGCACGCATGCGATATATATACATAACATATCAATCTGTAGTAAAATCGAGCAGTTTGAATGGGGATTAAATTTTGTTTCTATCGCATGGCATTTTTGCAGTTTTTTTATGTTAATGCAGACGCACATGTTTCTTTGTCTTTTGCCATATCATACTTTTAATCTCTTGATGTACAATTTTACAGATCTAACCCATTTTGCCTTACCAACAACTAATGGAAGTAACTTTTGTTCACCAGGGAGTGTGGCAATATTGTGTTGTACACGAAATGAATATACAAGAATCTATACCTTGGCTTTCCCTTCCGCAATTACCTCTTCAATATGTGTAACCAGACTGATATACACATTTATCACAGTGAAAAATTATGATCACTCCACGTCTAAGGAATAAATCGGTAACGTCGTGAAGCATATTTACGAATGACATTTCCCACAAAGGCTACAAACACATTTACCGAAGGGGTCTATCACTGGATGTCAGGCAAACTGGTATGCGATGTTTAAGCATGTTCCTGGCTCTTGATGTATATTCTCGGATATTCGTGATTTTACGAATGAAATAATGCCTGTCTGCTTCAGTGGGACGGTATTACGATATGTTGTTTTTTTAAACTAGCTAAAATTCATACCATTTACTTTTCTAACAAACAGCAATTTTTGACGTCCAGCATATACATAAAACAGGCAATCATTATATTTATTTTATTATAAATTAGAAAGGCTTATTTTATTTACGGAAAATAGCCAAATTGCTATACGCTTGACACAATCTTTTAAACACTAAAACTTAAAAAGCATGATTTTTACAGTTATAATTGGTTTGGTTTGTTTGTTTTGTTATGCTTTTGAGTAAGGTGAGTTAGTTACCAGTTTTAAATTTCATTCTGCTAAATAATAATATTCGTAACGTTTCATGACACTTGAGTCAAAAACTTGACACGTGTGACACATCAGTTTATGCTATTTATGCATATTTTGACTACGTCCTAGGCTACACCTCTAGTCGCACTGAGCATGCTGAAATTTTAAACAAAATCAACAAATGCGCAGTTTCACATATTGGTGACTGTAAGTCTAACACTTTGAGATATGTGCTGCACAAATTTTGTCAGACTGACGGACAGACGGAAGGACAGACGGACGGACAAAGGCAACTCCCACTCAGCTGAATACAATGCGCAGGCATAGAAGGAATTATTGATGATTTTAGTCACTGTTACACCAAGGTAAGACAAATGTAAGACGGACACAAAACAACAACATTTAACTTGATTTTCGGGCCTAAAAAGCTCTAATCTTAAAATAAGTCATAACTTACAGTAACACATCTTGATGATTTAGGTTTGAATGCTCATACGGTGTAGTTTTCTCTCCAACCGAACTATTTCTTGTCATCAACATTATAAGAAGTGAGTACTGGATAAGCACTGTACATAATTTACCACACACTACCATTTCAACAACATCACAAGTTATATAATTTAATAGCCAGTAAACAGCAGCAAAGTCTATAAGAATCTCGTACGATATAGTTTTTCGTTTCTGTCACGCTTTTCAAATATTTACTCCCTAAATTGCAGTAGTAATTAAAACTAAGTCCGCAACACTTATTGTTGTTTAAACAACAATGTTACACAAATAATAACGCAATAGAATATCCAATTGCCCAACTCTATTGCGCTCTGAGAGTAGCGTACACAGATTAAATGTTTCCAATACCATTACAGTAATGCATGCAGTTCAGCTGAATTCCTCTGATATGATAATAACTATGATTGTGTATTATTCATTCATCAGTAAAACAAAATGTCAGAGGTAAAAGATACTTTTTATAGAAGTTGATTGTTGTTTTGTTTAAAATGTAAACGGTATTTTATTTAATAAATAGTAGGTGAAACAGTGTTAAAGGGTTGTTTTGCATTTCATTGTAACTTAAGGACTCATAAAGTGTAACAAATGCACATGTCAGTACTACAGTTGGTATTATGACCATTAATTGCAACACTTCCTTACTTAACTTATGACCTCTTGTAAGTAAGAAATAGACACTTACTCAAAATATCCTTTGATAATGTGAATTGAGCACACTCAAAGTTTGAGTGCTCTTTATTAGTAAAAAATAGAAAACGGTAGATTTAGAAATGTTAGAGGATACCATTTTGAATCAAGTTGAAACAGAATGTCAACTTTTATTAGTCTGTCCATTTTATAATCATTTTGACTAGTGAAAAACATGTTTGCCTAGGCATCAAATTGGACTTCTCTTAATATAATAGCACCCATGTACCCATACAACTTTAAAATGTCGTCATCAGTAAACAATCACTACAAAATTATTTTTATATTTCTAAACTGAAGCCATATTATTTATTTGCTGAACTCTGTCTCACCCTTCCCTCCTTTCTGATGTTTCTTGCTCTTTCTTTCATATTATGTTGTCTATCACAACTGCAGATTTAAACTGTCATGCGGTTGGTACACACTTATAAATGTAGTGTTACTACCCTTGGGCTTTCCATTCAAGGTTCATTTATGCAAGTGTTCCATTCGAGCTAGCCTGATGAGAGTTCAACTTCCATAAACATGGTAAGCGTATCCTGTATTTGTACTTCACTTTTCACGTGAAAAAAAAACTATATTTGAAGAATTCAAAAATTCTAGGCCAATAGATTTCATAAATACACGCCTACTACTGCATTTTAATGGCAAAAAATAAAAGACAATAAAAACAAAGAAGCAATATAATATAAAGTGATCCAAATATCTACATTACAAGACGTTATAACAAGTTTACGAACCACAAGATTGGGCATATGTCTACTGGAATTGTTTTTACGATTTGTTATTATTATAAACAACTGAAACACTCCCGTGCATGTTTCATTTGTATCGACACATAATCTGACTTATAGCAGTAAGGTCGGATGCACATTTGAACACTAATCAGCTAATCCCACGACGGATAAAGATAAACGAATTGTCTGGTACGGTCTATGTCTGGTTTATATTTATTGTCGGTAATTAGTGTTATAAAGACGCTACAAACAGACCGAATTTATTGGGAAAATAGATATTTCCTCTGATGACAGACTGACCACGTACTCTGTCATATCTCACACTAGTGTTGGTTAATATTAAATATATTAACATGATTCGTGGTGGTGCCGGTCAAATTTGAAACACTGCAGAAATATTGCGATTCTTAACGGGTTTCAACGTTAACTTACATCAGGAATTATTCCGGCATAATTTTACTTCTTGACAAACAATAGAAAGATTTCAAGCTATAACGTTTATACAAATTAAAAATCAGCTTACACGACATTACATTACATTTCGGCATTCACTGCCAAATGTCTGGAAGTAATAGCCATGTTTCAATAAATTAATGCAGTTCTATTCAGAACAAGCTCTGCAGCAGGATATGTATTTCTTTTTTGTGTGCTGAATTTAACGTCACAAAGACACAGCTATAGGACATATGGTGATTTTCGGCCTCACGTAAACCAGTTCGATGAATGGATGCATTACATAAATCACATACTAGATAAAAACAACTAGTACTTAACTGCGTTTAGTACGAAATGAGCAGAAAAAGCAGAAATGAAAATGAACGAATAAACAAAACAACACACACATGAAAGCATTTGTCTTAGATTAGTCACGTTTATTTTTAAACCACTTTCCATTATTTTCTTAATCATCTTCCTTGCACTATATTGACACACCATAAAATGTTAGTAGACACATATGGAATATAATGGTGTGTTGTTGTTTGTTAATTCTATGTCTTTCAAAGTATTAGTCTATGTAACCAATCCTATATTGTCACTCGCTCATTTAGGTTTGCGCGATATCAGAGAGAAAAGTGCTTAGCAAAATTCATAGAAAAAGCCAATCCGCATAAATTTGAAACGCAATGTACATCCGTCGTTCTTTCAGTGTATTATCAGGAGCATAAAATAAGTGTTTTAGTGAAAAAACTGCATTTTCGCTGGCAGTATTTTGTTGGTTTGTTTTGGCAGCCATATCCTACTTGTATCCAGTCACTGTAAACTGTGGAGCATTGCATCGAACTGATGTGAAAAATGACTGCTGGTTAACGAATTAAAATGTATTGAATGACTTAGATACTGTAGTACAGTATTAAGTCGTAGCTAGAATAACTATTTTAATGAAACAAAGTTTTCCTAGAAGTGATTTAAGTACTGTTAGCCGACATATCGAACTGTTATACAGATAAGGACAAATGTTGAACATTCCGACAGATTGCTATAAATCATAATGACCACATAGAAGTACTACTGTATTAACTGCTTAAGGAGGTAGGTTACCTTCATATTTGTATGTGCGCATGTCCAACCGGAAGCTAACGTGACGATTTACGACGACGTTTACGACAAACTAAATGTATTTGTATATTCATTCTTCTGAAAACAAATCATGAACCTGTCTTCGATCTGATGCTTTATGGTTTAATAATGCAGAAATAATGAATGAATTGCCGCAGAAACGCTTCAAAACAATGTTGCCTTAAAATGACGTCATTGACGTCATGACGTTACGTGTCAGTTACCGCGCAAAATTAATAGCTTTTATCTTGAAAGTACGTAATTCTGTGCATTTTCTTTATTTTAACTATTTTCAAATAACCATTATTTGCTGAAATATTTTTTATGAGTCTTTTGCTCTGAATAATAATCAATATTTTGCTTCTTTTATGTAGTTATATTGAAATGTTATGCGGAATGTAAGAAAATGGATGATGATAAGCAATGTTATTTGGATATAGTTGGGTGAAAGGTTACTTGTTACGGTCATTTTCAAATAGAAAATCTAGCAGTTTGATTTGTAATACCTATTTTTCAGGTTCCGTTGATAATTTGTTACTTATGTACTAAAACTAAGATATAAAATTGTTCAAATTTCAGTAGAAAATTGTGGTTTCTTGAATTGAATTGATGTTACCATGGAAACGAAGCCCGTGACCTATGTATCTAAATGTAAAATTTAAAAGCGTTGACACTGGTCTATTTAAGAAACACAGCTTCGGCTTTTTATTTTCATTTCAACAATATCCATGAGAATAATAGCAGCATGCTGGACGATTTTTCCATGAAAAATTCCGGACGAAGGGTACTGCTGTAAGTATTCTAAGCTGTGAAATTTGTTTGAATAAATGCAAATAACACGAAAATATAACTTACGTCAGAAATAATATGTTTTAAAGCTACATCAACTAGAAAGATAATCTTATTCAATACTTTTTATAAGAAATTACGACAAAAATCAAGATATAAGCTATTTTAAACATCCCTGTTGCCATGGTTACTTTAAACTTTAAGAAAAATAGGGTACCATGTAAAGTGCTTGGTATTTTGCTAATAATATTACCCAAATATTCCATGTTGGTCATTAACAGAATGGCACGGAAGCCGTCGAAAACCCCTATTTTTATACATAGTTGTTTAAAAATGAGAGAAAATGCGTTACCATGGAAACACGAGCCCCGCGACATATACATTTTAAGCTTATATTAGAAAGCTAACGTGCATATTAGTAAAATTATCAATTATGCAGACTTCTACGGATATCAATGAAATTAAAATACACTGAAAAGTGCTAAATATCCGTATTTTCCTTCTTCTTTCAATATGAAATACCTTTGGAGGGTCATGTTCTTCAAACCTGGATAAAAAATGAACTTGAAGGGACAGAGACAAACGAAATTGAGATTGTAGCAGTTAAAACTTCATATTACACGAAATACAAAAGAATGATGCGGTTAAACTAATTTGAATTTACCCTTGTAAGAAGGTAACCTACCTCCTTAAATACCGCATTTTATTAATAAAACTGCTTTATGAATTCATCAACAATAATAAGTATTTAAATGGAACAAAATGTTCTAACAAATATTCTGAATGTATGATTAATTTGCATATCACTACAAATGCGACGTCTTTGAAGCTTTGCGTGAAATGCTTTCTTATCTTTCTAGATAAACATTCCAGATTGCCTTTAGTTGAAAACTTGCAACGTTAAATTGACTTTGCGTATTTCTGTCATTCATTGCGACCGTAAAGTTAAATAAGCTTATAAACTGAGAAGAGATTTAACTAGTTATGATTTGTTAGACATTTAATAGTGGACCATAAGAAATGGAATAATGTTAGTGTGTCTCAATAAAGCACTTTCACTGAGAAACAATGAAAATACAGGGGAACAAATCCTCTCTAGTCTTTAAATGAACAACGAACAACTGTTTGTGTACATAATTGACGTAGTGCTATTGCACTCTAAGAAACACAAATAAATTATCTTCGATTAATTGAGTCAAGTAATGCATGAACATTTATAGCAGCTTTTATTGTTTCCTAGTCTAAAATTTATAGAGTAACAAAATTATATTAATTCTATAATAAAATACTCTGAAAAAGAAATAATTGGTCTATTCACAATGTCAGTCAGGATTTTCAAAAGCTCTATCCATATGTTTTTCACTTTTATTCTCAGATGATGTCGAATTAGTTCAATCTATAAGTAACAAGATGCACTGCATGATACAGCGGAGCGATTCCAAGTTCAAGTCCGGTTTGTACCTAACAAAACAGATTTCTACTATCCAGTATATGAGAACGACATGCCCAAATTTGTAGCCGAAACTCTTATTTCAAGACACATTTAAATCATTTTACCTATATTTCTTATTATTGTTTATACCAATTAATCCTAAACTAACAGGTCACTTAATATTTCTAAAGTTGTAGAACATTTTTTCCTAAGACGTTCATTGAAGCAAACATAACTCGGCTTGTTTTCAAGACACGCATTAAAGATGCTATCTTCTAGTCACGTGGTATCTTTTTGCCTAGGAGGAAGATAAACTTCTTGGTATAGGGCGACTTCTACCGTATTCATAACCAGATACACAACGAACCGTATGTTGTGTGTGGAACTTGGACATTATACTGATATATGAGGCACGATCTAGTCATTTAAAAGGATTTGATCTATATTGTGTTAAGCTGAAACAAATGTCGTCGACGGTATGGCTTTAACTGATGTTGACTTCCAGGAGAACAGTAAACAATAACAAAAACAAAAAAACCTATCGTCATATAATGCATCTTTCTACATGCTATAACTGAATAATACTTTAAATAGCCTGAACTGTCCTTCTCTCATGTTTTTCTTAACCTGATTTGTTTGTCTGCATTTTATTAAATCGCGTGACAGAATGACATTCAAAGCTTACTGAGCAACATCGATCTACATGAAAAATGTCTTAATGTATTTTATATGTAACCTTGTCTCGTTGTAAGTCCTGTACAAGTGCATGTTGTATTAAGAAAACCACTGTTGCAACGCGATGACGCATGTTGAAAAATGTGTCTCAGTTTTGAATACGCAATAAAGGCGTACCAAAAGGTGTAAGGTTAAGCAAAATAGCTATATCATTTTGCTGAAATGTAACAGTCAGCAGAAAGGTCCTTACTATAAACTGAAAGACTGCCTGTGAACATGGTTTGGATTTTGCAGACTATAAAAAATTTTGCTATATATTGTTTTGTTTTACTTTATTTTAGTTGAGCTTGCATTGTACAAGTAATTATTTAATATCTGACATTAAAATGTGGTGTAAGAATCAATTAAAAAAGAAACGCCTGAATGTTTAATTCTAAACTTGATATAAAGAACAAATTATAATTGTTCCCATATTAGTATATTAAATATTAACCAAATCTCCGCAGCAGCAAACCGTGCAAATAACAGCAAAGATTATATATATAACTTACCTTTTACATAACTTACCTTCTACATAACTTACTTACCTTCTACATAACTTACCTTCTACATAACATAACTTACCTTCTACATGACTTACCTTCTACAAAACTTACCTTCTACATAACTTAGCTTCTACATTTTTGCTACGCTGAATCACATTTCCAGTTGGAACGACGTTTCCTTACACCTTTTAGTTGAAATCACCGTAGTCGACAAGATGTCATGATCAATATGTATTTGAACACTTGCCTTTCGGATGTTTGTTAATCATTTGTTATTTTACGGTAAAATCTCAGTTAAGGTATAATCCTGCTTTATTTGTTCAGGACAGGCGTATACCTCAGTCTCACAGATTAACATCAACCTAAGGACTCTTGTCTTCATCATGTTCTGATACCAAAGGAAAAAGGGAACGGCTATAAGCGAGTATGTATTGTATAGATCTCGAACATGATAAAAAAATACATCAAAACATTGACGAAATAAACATATTTACAACAGAACTGGTGTGGTTAGAGTTCGCGACAAACGCTCTGTTGGTGTTATATAACCATGTCTATTTGGTAAAATCAAGGCTTGTAGTTCACAAGTCAATATGAATTGAGAGAAATTCAAAATTCACACTGTATGAACTGGAAATCATGTCTCTATCTGGAGTGCATAAATACTTATGACTTAGTCAATAAATATGTGTTATGTTCAAAGTCATATTTAGCTTAAATCAAGCACAGACTAGGCAGAGATAATAGCTTGAATATCAGCAGGCCGGATTAAACAGTGTTTCATGACTGAACAGGTTATTGTGGCTGTTGTATTGTTATAATATCAGATGAATGAAAAGACATTCTTGGACACTATATACGAGTTTTGTGTCCTCTACCTGAAACATTTGTTTATATTAGCAAAATGTCATTCTTACCCACCTTGCTACCTTGATACATTTTAAACATAAAAAATGAAATCATAGAGATTGACATAACTTGTGCAAAAGGAAATGAATGTAGATTCTTGATTATTTTCTCCAGGATCATCTTTATTTTATTTTAATGCTGATACAAAAGATGGATATCGCCTGTATTAGACTGTGGTTCATGAAACTTCAGGGCGCCATACCGTTTGTACTTGTGTGTGTGTTTTTTTTTACGAAATGGTATTTCAATGGGAGGAGACATAATAAAAAAATAACCTTTTTCTATAATTCTTTTGGTGTACAGGTGTGACTTTTCCAACATTTCCAGCTGAACTTAACAGTCATTATTACGGCATTTTGCAGACGATCATGTTTGAACGATCACAACATTATAGTTTTGAAAAGGAATCATTATAACGTGTCAATGATACACCAAATTGCAGCTCCTGACTCCGAATTTAGCAATGCCTAGTGTGGAATACCAAACATTGGATGTATCATAACTTTATTTACAAATACCTCAAACCACTGAACATTTGTCTATGTGCGTGTAACTGGAGAAATCAATTTCACTTTATTCCATGCACACTGAACAATACAGAATTTTAAAAATAGAATTTGTAAAAAGGTCTTTAATTTTAAATACGGATTGTGATTTATATCCAATAATTCGCTAGGCTGTTAGGATGATATCCTCTCTTCCTTTGAAATGTTTTCAATCTGCTGAAAAATTTCCAGCGGATTGACAGTCTATAATAATCATTTTTTTAAAAAATCATGTTAATGAAGTTAAAATTCTAGATATTTAATTGTAAATTGTATCAACTAGTTTGCGAGACTGCTATGAAAATTTTACTCAAGATTTCAAACATAAGAATTTTGTAATCTGCTAGAAACTTCAAGCGACCATTCGGCATTCAGTCATTGTTTTCAAAAATCATTTTAATGATCTTTACCTTTTGACTATTTAGTTGCAGCGTGTACCCGCTAAGTCGCTTGTAATTTTGGAAGTATATATTAAAATAATTAAAGAGTGACTCTGTCTAACTGAGTGTGCTTTCTCCATTTTGGAACAAATGCGATAAAAACCTTCAGATTTTTAAATGCATTTGCATAAGTATTGCAAAAATGCTGTGTTAATATTCCTAAATATACATTTTTTTACAAGGAGACTGTAAAAAACATACACAATATACTCACACAAATGTAACGCTCATACCGACATTTGGCAATATCTTTCGAAGTACTCGAAGTATATTAATGAATTTGTGCATATGTTTTAAATTAGAAAAATATGTATCTACGAAAATATATAATATTTATTGATTTAGATAAAATTGAGCAATGCAGTGACATCATTTTGTTCATTTAATGGCTTCTTACGTTAAAAAAAAGTCACATATATATGCGAAAGTTGTATCATTGTTAAAAGAAAATATGTATAAAAATACAGGTGAAAAATACAGGTGAGAAAATATATTGTGTTTTCACTGATGTATTGTCAAATATCAAACCAAATTTATACTTTATGGCGCGAATTTTATCATCAAAATTTAGTCCAAAAGGAATAACCCATTGAAGTTTAAATATATATTTGATGGCGAGAAATTTATCATTGAAATTTACTCTAACAGGAATAACCCTAAACTGAGCATAAAATATATTTTCATTACCGCCGGCAACACTAACAGAGACACATAAAATAGGCTGTTATAATTCAGTAAAAGCACTCAGAGAAAGCAATTACATATGACTGGAAAGACAGAACTTGGCGTTAACTTATTTTGATTTTCAAACATATGCGTAAGATGTACATTAGCAACCACATGTATGTGACATATTAGTATTGTGCAAGTCAGCGTAATAATGGAAACAAGAATATGCGTCTCTGTTATGGTCGTTTTTCCATAAAGCCTTACTTACAGAATGAATGTCGGACCTGGATGTAGTATTCTTGACATTTTACAAATTGGGGGTAGAATTTCGTTGACATAAATGTTATTATCTATCTTATTTGTTCATGGTGTAAACTGAATAAATTCTGCTGAGTGCACCTCTAAAGGTAAAAAAAAAAAAAAAAAAAAAAAACAGTCTAGAATATCAGAAATATTCTTTCGAAATTAACCTCTTCGGTACAAAGTCTTCAGTACAGAAAGAGTGCCAAGATAGTCATATATCGCTCACGCGAGTCAGCTTGGATGAATTTGACAAAAAGAAACATTACAGATGTTGCCGTGGCGAACAAAAATTCGATTTTGTTCCGCCTCATTTCTAACAATGCTTGTAAAAATTTGACAGTTTTCAAAGTCAAAAATATATGCAAGAGTCTTACGTACATTAATGCATTAATTTTGTGTTTTAACGACGTAAAGTAATTGATGACCAGTAGTGTAAACGAATTATCTTTATTGATATTCTTATCTCATACACCTAATATAGGCAAACAATATTACAACAAGATATGTATGTTGTCGAAGATGACTACTTTGTATTTATACACATAAACTATTCTATGAGTTTTTATAGTCTAATAGTTATATACAGAGGTACGATGTACATTTTAAATTGTAGACATTATGTAGGTTTCTACATGTTCTACGGCGATGCCTACGTTTTACACTTGAATTAGGTAGGATTTGAATTTATTGCATACCAGACGGGGACGGCTGGAAAAATCCATCTTACACCCCGAAGATGACTCTCGTGCTGTAAATGACGTATTACGAACTACATATATGTAGAAGATTTATGTAGTAATTTGTATTTCATTTAAAAAAACGGAATAAAAATCCAATACCTTGACAGGTTCGCTTTGTTCCTGATAGTATACTAGTATTTCTCGATTCAAAACACATTATTTTATCAAAAATTCATAACGTTACGCTGCAACTGATAAAACAAAATAGGAACTAAACATTGTTATTTGTCTTTGAAACGTCGTGACGTCTTTCCTGTTTACAGACGTTGGTTTCCCGCGTTTTGTTTAATACGCTGCTATAAGAAAAAGTTCTAAAGAGAAAACCATTCGATTGTTTTTAAGGCAGGAGCCTCGTTACCGCCTAAACAGTTTCACCGAGGCCGAAAATTCCCATCTGCACCTACAACCAGTGAAAGAATCTTATAGTATTTCCTTGCATAGGATATGCCCAAATATTTTGTAAGGCAGGAAGCTGGTCCTAACTAAGCTGTTTTGAGGCACTTATTTCGTTTGACTATTAGTTAAGACATGCATTTCACACTTTATGTCCATTATTGTTATATATGTATGTGAACCTGTAATTACACATCGACGTATAGTAAGAAGAAGTCGAAACAACGTAAATTAAGTCAATAGCAATGCCGGGTAGAGAGAGAGGAAAACGGAGAAATTTGAGAAGCAGACCCGGGGCCATGGCACAGGAGGGAACAGGGCAGCGAGTCAAGGCCCAAGAAAACGGCCCAGAGCAGAGATGGCAGAGCCCTCGAGTAGTGGAGCCGGTCGGGAGAAACGCCGACGACCAGCCATGGACGACGGAACAGAACCCGATTCAGGTAATTTAATCGATTTTGAACAAATTATTCAGGCCTCTCAAATATCGCATGATATTCAAAATCACCTATATATTTTTCAAAATAGATAAAATGATAATGTTGATAAGCCTAGCGGTCATGAAAAAAACGCTAACCCGTCAGAAAACACTGCGACCGTCAGTGCCAGGTCGAATTCGAACCAAAGTTTTATCAGCAGTGAGCAACAACAAGCTTATAATAGCGACGAAACGTACATGAGGTCGGTATTCGACCTAACATCAAATTCTGACAATCTATGTTTACAAGGTTATAACATTACACGCTTAGCTCAAGATGATATTGCTCTGCACGTTCCCTCCAGTTTAAAATAAAAAATTTGTAAAGGTGAATTTGTGAATTTATCTTTACTTTTGAAGCGTGCGGTGGATCTTGCCGAATTTACCTCCGGTAGTACTTTGAGATTATCAAATAACGGCACGATAGAATGCCGTCCTAACGAATCTAGAGATGATATCGGTACAATAGAACGTTGGACAGATGCTTTTATTATATACATGTCCGTATATTTAACAGCTCATCCAAATAAAATTCACGAGCTTTTACAGTACATTTTCATAATCCGTGAGTGTGCGTCGCGTCACGGTGGAAAATTTTGGAAAGTATACGATCAACAATTTCGCATGCGCCAATCAATAGTTCCGTCGTCGTGGGGGGCTATAATCAACCATGATCTTTGGATAAGGTGTATGCCACTTGAATATGAACCTTCAAAACAATTCATGGTTGCACAAAAGCCGGCAAATATTTGTTTACCCTTCAATAAAGGAACATGCAACTGGCAAAATTGCAAATTCAAGCATGTCTGTTATCACTGCAGTCGTTCTCATACAATTCTTGACTGCAATATAGGTCCAAAACCTCAAACCGCTCAACAAACGTCATCGAACGTAAATTCTGGAGACCATGCAAATTTTGGTACTTCCTTTCGGGGTCGTGGCTCATGGCGCGGCCAACGCGGCTACCCCAGCATTCGCCGAGGCGCAAGAAAAAATTGAGAACCAACCTGTAGTGCAAAAACACATCAATTTAGCTAGTTCACCAATAAAAATCCAAGCTTTAGAATTTTGGCTGAAAAAATTTAAATCCCCTGATGCTAACATCCTTTTGAATGGTTTTAAATATGGATTCAGAATAAATTTCACAGGCCCTCGTATAGCTCGTACGTCAAAAAATCTCAAATCCGTTTATCAATTATCGGAAGTGGCACAACGTAAAATTCAAAAAGAAGTTGACGCTGGCCGAGTTAGCGGTCCATTCGATAGCAGTCCTTTAAAAAACATTCAAATTTCACCAATTGGTGTTATTCCCAAGAAAACGCCTGGCGAATATAGGTTAATACACCACTTATCATATCCAGAAAGCCACTCCATAAATGATTTCATTGACCCAAAACTATGCTCCGTTAAATACACAGAGTTCGATGAAGAGATTCAAATGGTTCAAGATTTAGGCAAAAACTGTTATCTATTCAAAATGGACATAAAAACGCGTTCAGGTTGTTACCTATTCATCCCGACGATTATGAGCTATTAGGGTTCAAGTTCAACGACAAAATCTATTTCGATAAAGCTTTACCATTTGGCTGCAGTATTTCTCCGAGGCTTTTTGAAAAAAAATCTACTTTTTTAGAATTTTGTGTAAAAACAAAAACGCAATCAAGACACATTATACATTATCTTGATGACTTTTTAGGCGGTGAAAATAAGGAAAACGTTTGTAAAGCAGTCATGCAGATATTTCAGTCAGTCATGCAAGAGCTAGGTGTGCCGCTTGCCGACGAGAAGACCGAAGGCCCAGGACAAGTAATCATATTCTTAGGTTTAGAAATAGATTCTCAAAAAATGGAAGTTCGAATCCCGCTCACAAAAATTACGGAAAACACGTTCCATTTGCACTTGACAGTTTCCATACTGTCAAGTTGTGACATAAACTAGCCCAATTGGGAATCAAATACGTTTTGTCATGAAATTTTGAATTAGTATTTTCTTTACCTGTGACATCATTCTGAGGATATATCCATTTCTCACCAGTCTGTTACATTGCGAATAAAGTATTGCGAGTTTGTTCATGAAAAGGGGACTGGTGCTATTCCATAATTATACAAAACGAAACTTGCAGGTCAACAAGTTCTGTGTCAGCTAGCGAAATTTCGTTAAGCATATCGGACATTTTGCTGATTGGTGTATCGAGTTTGAGATAAGACTATGAAAATAAAATAGTGGAACCTTTGGAATGAGATTGTTATAGCGGAATTCCGCTAAGCAGTTATAGGACAAGGGTAGAGAGGGAATTTCTCCTAGATTGCTAAAATGATGCATGTAATTAATATTAGCCCCCAAGTCAATAAAATGGACATTTAAACTCAGCAGCGGGGCTATAAATTACAACAGTGGTCAAATCTGGACAATGTGTGAAATGATAAGAAGGAATGTGTAAAACATGTAAAACCACAACATTGTGATACCATACAGTATAAAATGGCATAGTTCATGAATTTGAAACAACTCTGTTCAAGCATCAGTAAAGTCAGTAAAAAAATGAAACAAAAACTTGTGAATTAAAATATATTTAACATGTAAACTAAAAAATTTGAAGTAGACAGTCATACAGAAAAGTACTTGTAGCTTAAAACTTTTTATATAGATTCAAGTATAACTCAGATACTAAATCAATCATTTTTAAGCTCTGAAATTACGAAAAACGGAAACATGTAACTGTAATTACTTAAACAAGTCATTTTTGTTATAAGTGTGCACAGTTAACAGACTGATTTAACATTAGAACACATAAAAGGAAGTGTCTAAGGGTACAGATCCATACCTCTACACAATCCTGTTTTGGGTTTTCTAGGGGTACGGACCTCCATTTTTTTTAGAGATTCGGGGTTACTTACATAGATTTTGTTGAAAATGAAATAACAAATAAGAATTAACAAGTGTTCAATTAAAACTTGGATCTAAATGGTTTACAGATACCAGCGTTCACCTGATTTTTTACCTTCTCTTTCAAAAGCTAAATAACAAAGGAACTCCAAATTAATTCACTGTTCCATGCTGATTATAAACTGTTGATAACAGATTAATGTAAAAAAAGGGCTAAACTGGGCTAAAGTCCTTGTCCTAGTTATGAAGTCTTGCCTACATAATTATGTAGACTATGATGGTAAACAAGTGGTCAAAGTTTCAAAGCCATATGACAAACAGTTTAGGCAAAATATGGACTATTATAAAACAAATAAACTGATTTCCAAGTCCAAAAAATGCCATAACTCAGCCAAAATAGTTGACAGAGTTATGTACTCTTGCCTACAGATTGAAATCATGATGATATTAAATAAGTGTTCAAACTTTCAAAGCCACGTGTCAAATAGTTTTGACAAAACGCTGACTTGTCCGAAAAACTGAACCGATTTCCAAGTTCAAAAAGGGCCATAATACAGCCAAAATAGTTGTCAGATTTATGTACTCTTGCGTACAGATGGAAATCATGATGATAAGCAAATGTTCAATGTTTAAATAAGTGTTCAAACTTTCAAAGCCACGTGTCAGATAATTTTGACAAAACATGGACTTGTACAAAAACTGAACCAATTTCCAAGTCAAAAAAGGGCCAAAATTCAGCTAAAATATTTGTCAGAGTTATGTACTCTTTCCTACAGATAGAGGTTGCTATGATAAACAGGTGATAAAAGTTTCAAAGCCATATGTCAAACACGTTACACAAAATATGAACTGGTACGAAAAACTTAATCAAGAATTTCAAGTCAAAAGGGGCCATAATTCAGCCAAAGTCCTTGATGGAGCTATGTTCTCGTGCCTATATCTGGACATGGTGATGGTAAACAAGTGTTGAAAGTTTCAAAGCTTTATCTCAAAAGACTTTGTCAAAATAGGGACTGTTTTGAACAACTTAACCAAGGTGTGACGCCGACGCTGAGGTGAGTAGGATAGGTCTACTTATTCTTCTAATAGTCGAGCTAATAGGCATAATAATATGCACCTATTTATTTGTTATTTAGGAAGAGATAATAATAATAGACAAGGAACTGATTGTGTAATAATCCATTAACCGTCATTAAGTAAAAGAAACTGTTTGTGAAACCGTCCCTTGTATCTCGTAACGGCTACCAAATGTGTGGGAAACATAAATACCATACGAGTTAATTATCATTTAAAATAGTTTTTTCACAACATATTTAACATTATTTTGTTTAATCTTTATATTTTTTTCTGCCAGTTCTAATCCTCGTGACTTATTTGGTGGTTTATTTGGTGTTTCTCGGTTATTTACGTTTTGAAAGATAGGGTGAATATTGTTATCTGTAAACCATTAAAGTTTAAGGTGAATACTGATGAAGTCTTATTTGTTATTTCATTTTCAACAAAATTTGAAATGTATATAATCCTTAATCTCTAAAAAAACAGAGGTTCCTACCCTTAGAAAACCCCTTACAGGCTTGTCTAAAGGTACGGAGCATAGGTATTATGAATTATTGTCAGGTAGAGTCAACAAAAAGTAATATTCTGTATTAGTAATTCAAAAAACCTTTAAATATTGTACATAATGTTAAAATATAAATTGAATATTAAAGTACTTATGCTATTTTTTCACTAAATGTGCATGCAGTTTTATAGAAAAAAAGGGGAACTATATATGTGTACATTAGCATATTTAATTTTGAAAAGAGGCAGTGTGAAACTATATCACTATTATACACTGGCCATGCATTCTCTTTCCAGGGTTTTAGTCTGCAGCATTGACGATTTAAACAACGGAAAGGTTACAAAATGCGCCAAGATGCACCATTTTACATTTAGAAATTAACTAAGAATGTAAAATTTTTCCAGGGGAGCATGCCCCCTAAACCCTAGAACAATGGCTTACATTTCCATTTTGGCCATGCTACACTGACACAGGTTTACTTTCTCTGAGGTACAGTAGTTGCCCCCGACCAACACTTCATTAGGAAAAAATTTAACGTCATGATATACACCAAAAAATGCACCACTTTGTATCTATAGTGTAAGAATTCTACAGGAGCATGCTCCCAAATCCTCCTAGGACAGTGTCTTACACTTCCATTTTGGCCTAGCTACGCCCATTAATTATGAATTTCGTCAGATAGCACCATATTTTGCATTTAGAATGTAAAAATTTTATGGGGGAGCATGACTGCCCCCCTCCCCAACCAAACACCCTAGAACAGTGGCTGACACTTCAATTTTGGCCCTGCTACGCACTTGACACTGGAGTACTTTCTATAAGGTACAGTAGTTCCCCTGGGTCTACACTTTATGAAAAAGTTTAAAGGTCCAGTTACACACACACACAAAAAATGCACCGCTTTGCCTCTATGATGTCCAATTTTTCCCGAACCCTATAGGACAGTGGCTTACACTTCCATTTTGGCCTAGTTAAACCCCAGAATTATGAATTTTGCAAAAATACACCATTTTGCATCTAATTTGTGCAATTTTTACGTGGGAGCATGCCCCAGAACTCACAGGACAGTGGCATACACTTCCATTTTAGCCTAGCAACGCCCCTGAATTATGAACTTCACCAAAACACATCATGTCTTATCTAGAATGTATTTTTTCAGGGGTAACATCGCCCCATCCCCCTTAGAACAGTGACTCATACTTCCATTATGGCCCAGCTACGCCTTTGACACTGGTGTACTTTCTAAATTGTACAATAGCTCCCCCGGGTCTACACTTCATTTTGAAAATGAAAAACATAAAAGTCCAGATATAAACCAAAAAGCACCATTTTACATCTATAATATGAAAAAATTTATGTGGAAGCATGCCATACCCTCCTTGGACAGTGGCCTACAATTCCATTTTAGCCTAACTACGCCCCTGAATTATAAATTTCAAGCTTTAGGTCTTGTGATTCAAAGTTGCATTCATATTATAGTATTATGAAATATTGCCATTTACAATGTATATTATATTTTATCACAAATTACAGTATAAAATGATTACATTGTTTATTCATAATTTCATTATGTAAAACAGTTTCAATAAAGATTTTTAATAAAACACTTCTCAAAATAAAACAACTATTGGGTTATCACATTCATTCTTGTTGTGAGACACAAACTTTAACATTGACTAAAGTTTTACAATCATTGAATATGTTCTAAAATTCTCAAACCACCATTAGAACAGATTCAAAGCTTATCAAATTGGTCAGTGCCATTAATTCACATTACCTGATTCTTAATGGGACATCATGCTGACAAGACAACAAGCCTGAAAGTTCCAAATCAAAATTGATTCTCCAGCTACCCCTTGTCCTATAACTGTAAGGCGTAGACTTCTGCTTATTGATCGCTTGACTTGGAAGCAGACGAAACAGTTTATTTGACTTGATAGCGTAATTCCGCTAACGAACATTTAACATAGATTATATGTGTTAACGAAATTTCGCTAAGACAATGCTAAGCTGGCCAAACATTATAAAAATAGAAGTTAAGGTTTACTGTTTCAGTGTAGATACTGCAATAATTAAACTCTTCCACTCGTTTATACTACATAATTTTAATACATGTATTTGTATCGCTAGACAGATAACGTAGCGATAGCATACTGAAAACTACCTACCCCGCATTACGCTCAGGTGTGGAGCAAATCAAACTAATGAAACGTTACGAACGTGAAATGAACTGGATATTATTTTCGGCTATCTAAGAGTAGACTTTTTGAAATTTTAATAAGCTGACATTTTTATGAAAACGTTCAGTACCAGGACACTATTATGTTCTTTTTTTAGATAACATTGTGAAAACTATAAAAAGTCAGGATGAAAATGCAAAATTACTTCTAAATAGTTTGCTATCACAAAGAATCTACAATGTCTTTTATTTCTAGTTGGATTTAAAAGAAAAGATTTTGCATTGTGCAATCGTCTACATTCCGATGAACAAAGTCCAACATGGTTTTAAAAAAAAAAAAACACGACAAAACAATATGGAAATTTACTCATGTTGATTTACATTGTCTTCCAAGTCCAGTCAATAGTATATTAATGTAATATGTACATGCTGGTATACAATGTATTAATGAAAAGGAACAATTAAGTGCCTAAGCTGAAATGAATACGCTTTTTTCTACAATTATATGCAAAAGATAGATCAATTCTTTTATTTTTTTGTACACGACAAATTGAATTTAAAAACTATTTATCATATGTCTATCTTATTTACCCATTCTTTTACGTTTATTGCAACAAACAATATCCTTAAATATCACCTATGAAGCACGTACGTACAAAAAAAGCTGTATTTTTCGAGTATTTGGCGGTTCAATATTTCCATTTTTAAACATACGATAAAACCGAATCGCGTGAAAATGTTGGGAAATGTAATTATAAAACGGAAGAAGTAGGCGCTCTATCTACAGCGTTTGGTTATGGCTGTACAGTTTAGTAAGCTTTACAATGAAACTCTCGTTAATACATGTGCCAATAATTCTTAGAATATACCCCATGTCACAAAGAAATAATTACCACAAGAAACAGTGTGGGTGCATTTTTCAGACGTTGGTATCATTTGAACCCTACAAATTCTTATTGATACACTGTCTTCTATATTCTTATCTGTACATTCTACTTATTAACACTTCAAAATGTGGTCAAGTTAAGCAAATAGTACAAATTAAATCCAAAATATTTTCCCCACAAATTATAAAAAATCCTGAAATGATTCTTTGTAGACTAAACTAAAAACATTGATGATTTAATAGTGCCTGTTTTAGAATTCAGCTGTTACCAATGAGTTTGAATAAACACAATGCACTTATTATCTTCCTTTTTTCTACAATCAACTCAATTCTAACAGTATTTTATAATCTATCCTCTGACCTTTTGTACTTGTGTAGCTAAGATTAAAACGGGGTTAAAATACTCTACTAATATCTTTTATCAGGGTCAGTCAGGTGATTCAGCTGGATGGAACAAACTGACCGTTCTTGACCTCACTCGCATTCATGTATTTTAAGGAAGCTCCTCCTACAATTCGGGCGTAGGGCCTACACCAGACTAGCTTATGAAATACTGTTCTACCTGTACGTGGTCAAATATTTATGTTTTCCATTATTGAAGCAGTGAAAGTTGTTTCAACACGCCCTTTAAAAAAATTCGGGAAGAGTTAAATTCGGCGATAGACTGGCCATTAGACCGATGATAAAGAATTCGTCATAAAAAATTTAAGTTTTTTATTTTTTTTTTTAAATTTTGTGTAATATGACAAAGGCCAGTCTACTTTAGAAATTTTTCAAGGAACGGTTGTAATATGATATTAGACATATGCTTTAGACTGCTATATTCACAATTTTAAAAACAAACGTTTTAAAAATATTATACAACGATCTAGGAGTTAGTCTATATTGCCATTTGCAAAGCTTTTTTTCGGGTGTAAAAAATGTCATGATATTGGTCCGTAGGAAATCTAGACAAAAGGGTTTTAAATGGAGGAGAGCAAATGAAAAGGGAAAGCAGGTATCCAAACAAATGTATTCTTACAATACTTTTTTCTCTCATTTCATGGCATACATGACAATATGAGGCACATTATTATAAAAATCATATTTAAGTATTGTTGTTCAACGTGTCAAAGATTGATGACTTTTTCATCGAGGATTTTTTTTCTCACTTCAGTTTCTCATTAAAAAATGTAGATAGTCTAATGTAGGTCCCCGTAAGATGAAATGTATGATAGAACTAAATCCTTAGGCCCCGCCTACACCAACGTTTGACTTCCCTTATTTTTCTGCCAACGAATCAGACTACTTCATTATTTCAAGTATTAATGGTTTGGCAACTTGAACTTTTAGTAATAATTATTCACAAAGACAGCCATCAAATTTGTTATATTTACTTGAAATCACCCATAAAATTTCGATTACACCAAAGGCAATATAACTACCATTAACGCTCCCACTAGAGCCTTCAATGACGCCATTGTAAGGTAATGGTACAGAAATACCCCGACTAAATTTATATCCTGGCTGTTCTTTTCAGACCACGTCAAATATCTACTTTTAATTAATTCTGGAAATTCATCAAATAAAAGATTTTAATTTGATTTTTTTAAACTGTCCAAAAATGTCAGTTGACCCCGTCTGTCCTTAATGTCATATATATTAATACATGTACTCTCTTATTTTCGTAGGCATTAACGCTTTCTGACGGGCTATGAAAAATGGTATTTTTATCACAAGCCTAACTCAGTTACTGGAACAGAACCCGGGAGAGAGAAAAACTACTCGCACCCTAGGAGCTCCAATTACTGGAAAATTGAATTGATGGCCAGTTTACCAGCATGCAGCCCAATAAAAGCAATAATCACATGTAACAGTGTTGATAAGCTTAGACCAGATTTTCCTTGATTTTAGGAATAAACGAATAACATGTATAAAATGTAGTGTGCTGTTTATAGTGCAGCATGTGCATTTAACTGGCAGTCTTTTAAATTTCCCCATTTTTTTCTGAAAACTTGATTATGTATATTAGACAAAAATTAATCAACATCCACTTAATAAATTTTGTGCAAAATATTTAAAACCATAAAAATAATGGGCCCTATCATTAGTATAAAATAACTTCCATCAGGAAATTTGATAGTAAGAAGACTATATTGAAAATACCTATTTATGCTATTCAAAATTTCTACATATGTATGGCCTGTTGCCTGTCTATCCATCAAATAAGGTAGATCTTGCTGCGATTTTAAATAAAAACAACATTTTTATAAATAGATGGCAGTCTGAAGAATATGCTTATCGTTAACTTTCATCCATATATTAAGTATGTCTGTCTGTCTGTCATTTACTGAAGATGGAATCTATAATTGGATAATAGAAACCTTTTTTAGATTGGACCAGTTTGTTGTTTATTATGCATCCCGATGTACCACGTCAGGTTTTCTAAATTCTATTCTGCTCTGTTTCTATATAAAAACTCTGCTAAACAGTGGTTTTACCTTACACAAAAACAAATAATGTAGATTGCACTGCATTTATTCTCTTTTAAAGATCGTATACTAAAATGCTAAAATGTGAAAGCATCTTAAAAAACATTTTCCTTGAAAATTATAGAGAAAGTTAAAAAAGAAAAAAGAAAAGAAAAAAGTCAACGCCTTAAATTATCTAACTCTATTCGAAACACGAAATAGGAATTCGGAACAAAAATCATGTCGTACACTGGTTCATGTAAATTGTTTAAATTACCTCTACTGACATGAATTTGCATTATGTAAAATTATTTTGTTAAAATAACAAAACGAATACATAATTATGTTTGTGGATTCCTTTTCGGTAGTTTCGCCATGGAAGGTAAAATATAATCCACAATGTAGAATTTGATTAAACCACTCCGTTTTAGAATTTAAGGACATACTAAGAAAAGTCGCAAAATATATTATTCTCGTACTTGCATTTTTTACTAGACTGATTTGAATGAATCCGGGCCCTTTAAGCAAGCTTTGAAATTGGAGTTAATAGGAAAATCGCATTTTAATGCACTACATTGCAGATTTATTAAAAATTCTCACAGTTTGTGAAGACATTATTGGAATTGTTTCATTGTAAACATTGTAACATATTGAATTTCATTTTAGAAAGATTGTGACATTGCCATTTAGTAAATAATGAACACATAGGCTTTATTCTATGTTATCAAGAACAATGAAGTTACTTCGTTACTTTCGGTTTATAAAATTGTGAAAAAACTAAGATATGAAAAACCATGCTTAAAAAAATTGTTCATTTACATATTCAGATGTAATATAAATTTCATTCAAACATCACAACTAGAGGGGATGATGACCCTATATCGCTCACCTGTAAAACTTGGCAATGCCCCCACATAAAACCAGTTTCGAACTTGGCCTAGAAATAATCAAGATAAACATTCTTACCAAAGTTCATGAAGATAAGGTCATAAATTTTGGCCTCTTGGAGTGTTAACAAGCTTTTCTTTTGATTTGAGCACGTGACCTAGTTTTTGACCATACATGGCCAGTGTCACACTGGTCAGGATCATCAGATAACATTCTTACCAAAATTTCATGAAGATAGGGTCATAAAGTGGCCTCGAGAGACAAGTTTTCGATTTGACTGGGAGGGCCTAGTTTTTGCCCCCAATATGATCCAGTTTTAAATTTGGTTCACGAATGAGATACCATTCTGACCAAGTGTCATGGGATAGGATGAGGCCTTTAGCTTTTGATCTGGTCAGTTTTCGAAAGGAACCGAGATATTATGCACATACAAACGTGTGCAAGTTTGATTAAAGTTTATTCCCAAGTGTGGTCCCTATCGGGTTCACAAGCCAAAATACCATATATTTTGCCCTTTTAAGGGGGCAATAACCCTTGAACCCATGATGGGTTCTGACCAAATTTCGAAGTATCGAGTTATTATGCCAATACATGTTGTGTGCAAATTAGATTAAATTGATTGCAAAGTGCGGTCTCTATCGTGTTCACAAGTAATTGTGGACAGACGACGAACGAAGGTGATCAAAAAAGCTCATCCACAGATGAGCTAAAAACAAAATGCCTCTTTGCGAGCTTACGATTGATTAGCAATGGATGGAACTAGCTATGGCTACCCCAGTGCTGTGTACATGCTAAAAAATTTAAAAACGATAAAAAAAAAATGTAATAAATTATATACATCTTAAATTTTGTTCACTTTCATCTGTTCATTTGTTTTTCGAAAAGGCCCCACGAGAGAAGCCTTTTTTTTTTTTTTAAATAAAACGGAAGAGTAAAACAATTAATCCTATATACTTAATTAACAGGTGATTTACATTTTAAAAAGGTAATCACTAAAATATACAAATATGCAGGCTTTTACCAATTTTGTTAGGTCATTCGGATACTCTCTGATAATAGACATAGCAACACATTTAAAATTGCAAATTTTTTTAAACTTTTTTATAATTATATATCATGGAACATTAATTGGTCTAAATTTTAATAATAACAAACAAACAGAATAGAATTTTATTAAAGACCTGTACATGGTAGATCGACATGCATAATAAACAACATCTGGTCCAATTTCTGAAAATGGTTGCATGACCAGACGGATACGTTTATTTGAAGAGAAAAAGGTAGCCGGAATACAAACACAATAAATTTGAAAATGCAAATCATCATACATGAAATACGTACTTTTTCTGTTCGCTAATTTGAAAAATATATATTTGGCCATGCTTAGGTAGTACCATACATAAAGGCTAAAACGCCCAATGATTACTTAATTTCAATTTAATTTTCAGACAGGACAAAAAGCCTCAAACTGCCTAAGACAGAGCCAAAACTGAAAATATAAAAATGCGCGATTCGACTGGCCCAGAAAAAACCAGAGAAAAAATTTTTTATAAAAAACTCTGGAAACCTGTGTCCGTTTGTCATGTCGTATCGCTATAAATGTTGGCCCAAACATTATTCTGAACAGAATGACCTATGGTACTATTTCAAAAATCAAAATATCGGATGTGTATTAAAAACAAATCAAAAATATTTATAAACAAATGAACATGTTTCATACCAAAACGTCATCGCGTTTTTTTTTTTGTTAGCTTGTTGTTATGAAGAGCCGACTTTAGAGACTTTAATTATTTTTGCTATGGTCACACTTTAAACATAACAACACAATAAAAAATACGGGGAAAAACATGCACAAAAACAACACCAACTTAACGACATGAAACGCACGTGCATTGTTTTCCCGGCCAAATGTAATACAGAGTGCATTAGCATGAAGTCATTTAAGTGTCGGATCAGGATCAGAAAAGAAGATATTCAAACTCAAATTTAAATGAAAAGAAATGTAAAAGTATAATTAACTCTGTTTATTTCAAAGTTTGTTTTTGCCGTTATGCGTCTTCAATGTTGACTTTTTCATTTATATCAAACCGTATTTGACTAATTCAGAGACAATTCTGAAGTTTAAAAGGAACAAAGTTTAGAAAAATGAAACTTCAGTAAATACTTATAATATCAGTGCTGTTATAATAAACATCGTACCACGAACGCTAAAACAGATTTCCATAACCATCAACTAATGAATATGCACTAAAAGGGAACTTTTGCTAAACCTAAATCTTGTTAATCAGAATGACATATACATGTATATGAAGTCCCCATTTTTAAATGAATTCAGGAAATTTTAAAGACAATAACTTTTCCGTTATGGTTATTGGCTATAATACATCTTCTGCAAATAGCAAGAAAGGAGGTTAGAAATGTTTAATAACCGGTTAGCTGACCGTCAGACCATTGCCCTTGTTCTGCTGCTGATCTTATCATTTATCTAAATAAAAAGATCATTTCTACTGTAAAATGGCAATTTGGGACGTCGAGCCAGTATTCAGCCCTAATGAACAACAGATAGAAATAAACTATCAAGTCTCTGTATTGTATACCGGGCGTCAAAAATTTGGCAAACACGATTTCCCTAGAATAAGTTTAACAATATAGATCTAATGGTTAGGTTTTTTCAGTTAAATATCTTTTTAGGTGAATATCCCCCTTTCTCGGACCTCTAGTCACCTGTTACGGACAATGAATGAGATTTACGGGACATGAAACATTAGTTTATTACATGAATGTATTCTATTGTTTCTCTGACTGGCTGAAAACGGTTCGAAAAGTAAATAAAACTTATCATATCAACTTATTTTGGGATTTAAAAAAATAGTACGAAAAAAAAAATAGATCGAAGTAGGTGCTTGAAAATCAATATAAACTATTTGGTCTAAATTTATTCCTTATTTCTTTATTAAAGATACATTGTAATAACAAGACTGACTATACATTTTTCAAGTAATAAACCAGTTACGGGACTTTTCATAGGTTGATATCAGGATTTATCAACCCGGAAAAAAGGTTTTCTTGCACACCGGACTGGCGTTTCTGGGTTTTTAAACCCATGGCCGGCAAAACCCATCTGGCAACCCCCCATGCCAGATACTCTCGTGCTGTTACTGACAACTAGTGGTTCATGCACTGATATATATTGTTTATGTAAAATACGAAAAAAGCGGGTACCTTTGAACATATTTTTTTCTCCGTTCCTTATAGTATATTTCTCGATTCAAATTACATTAGTTTACCATAGAAAATAACGTTAGGGCTACAAATGATAAAACTAAAGTGGAACTTTGTTATTGTGCGTAACGAAAAAACATCATGACGTCACTTCTGCTACCGACGTTAATTTCCCGCGCTTTGTGTTCATTCTCTTACTAAAAGAAATGGTGCTACTAGTTTTTCCCCTTTTTATTATAAATAGGTATTCAGAAAAATTTAATTTGAGTTTAAAATGCAAACTTGTAAACGATATGCTAGAAAAAATATCAGTGTGTTTACGAATCGGATGAAATATCGGTCCTCGGCCACCTACGCATGGGCGGTAATTGGGCAACCCTCATTACCGCCCAATGCCAGGGTGCCTCGTGACGGATTTTCTATCCGATCGTAAACACATGACAGATATTATTAATATTTAACTCTTTTCGAGTTGATAAATCCGGATATCAACCTATGAAAAAGTCGATAATTGTATAATGTTGACTTTATACAGGTAGCAGTGTTATAACGGCATTCAATTGCGTTGAGTTGGGGTTATGTATGTTGACGTTACGTATGTAATCCCGTAAAAAAAACGTTTTTGATCGAGAAAATTCATATTCTTAAGGATTGCAACTTTCATTCGAGCATAAAATGCAATGCTTTCCCTGCCCAATTTTCGAGGGAGTTTGAACAGGAGATAGAACGTGTGTTAACAAGAGATTCTTGCGCGCACGTGCTGTTTAAACACCATTTTTATATGCGTGCCCGTCACAAAGCGTGAACATAATAGGGCCTCAAAAAGGATAACTCAAAAGAAAATGACGTCAGGATGAAAAATACGGCCCAAAAACGGATAAACTCAAAGAAATGCGTCGAATGAAAACACTCCAGCGCATTTCATGAAAATTAATGAGTTTTAGAGATAATGTTTTATTTTTCGATTTTTTTTTGAAAGACAGGTAAGCGCATCGTTATAATCTTAGAATCCTTCAGGATATTTAAAGTACCCTGCGCTGAAGGGCTCGGAAACCCAAATCTCCCTTTAGGTTTCTGCAGATTTTTATAACACGAAGAAAAAAATTTTTATAACACAAAAAACCCAGCGTTTTTCGTACACTATGATTGTTTTGTTGTTGTTGTTTTGCTGGGTTTAACGTCGAACCGACAAAATAGGCATATGGCTACTTTCCAGCTTTGATTGTGAAGGAAGAGCCCAGCATTTTTCAACGAATGATTTCATTAACGGATGGGCACGGGGGTAGAACCACCGTCCTTACGTAAGTCACTGGATGGCTTTCCTCACTTGGAAGAATTCCCAACGGCCGAAAAAGGGCTCGAACCTCATCGATGAGGGCAAATAATTTGAAGTCAACACGGAGGCCCTCCTACAATATAATTGACTTGTAATAAGTTAAAATTATGCACTAATCTACTATATAAATTGTTTATTAGACGTCCTTTACAGCACGTCGTCAACCCGATGGTGTGTGGGCAAAGGTAAAACTACACTAAACGCCAGTCCGACGTACTTGATATTATACTATTTGTTAAGGTTCTTTCCATTTTTCTATTCATTCTGATTTGCAGTTGTTGACAGGGTCCTTTCATCAAATGTATATAAAAATGCAGGACACATTCGTTGACCACTTTCGTTACAGATCGCTTTTGTAACAATTTCCTACGCACGCGATCGCATTCGTAACAGGTAAAATGTGTTACGAATGTGTTTGTTCATCATGGGGGTTGACATGAGAAGCACAATGTATCATGTTTAGTTTTAATACTGCAAAGTTTAATCCGCTGATTGGTCATCACAACATTAACAAATAATTGCCATAAGCACCATCACATTAGCGTCGTCGTCTCGACGTACCCAAAATCAATTGAGCCGCATCATGAGAAAATGGGCCTTGGGGAATCTTTAAAGGCTTTGCGCCCAGTGTCGGCCCAGTCAGCCTTCGCTTCCGCGCAGTTTGATCAGGGCCCAAACCGTTCGCTGTTATTTTAAGACGACTTATTCTACCTGATTAAGAAATTTTCTGACCCTAATTCAGATGCATAAATGCACAGGTCAGCCTTAATATACACTTTCCGGAAATTCACGAAAATGTCCGAAACCCAATTTTCCCATGATGTGACTCCCAAGAAAAAAACCTATATAAAAAAGCACGAACGCACAAACTCCACATTTCACGGATATAGCTACAATGTATGTCGCCACCGGGTTCGAACCAGTAACCTGAACATGTGGGTCTACATTTCAGCTAGTCGAGTACAGTAGAAGGGCTGATGTTGTAGTCATATTATAGTGGTTGTGGCAGTGGGTGCAGAAAATGATAATTAAAATTTATAACTTGCCCAAAAAGTTCAATGGGACATATTCATTTGATGCACCCGTTGTTGTCAGTATAAGTATTTTGATGTTTAAGTAATGCGAATTGACAAAGATAAACAAAACGAAAACGACATATCGGACGCCGACAAACATCCGGACCAGATTAGTAGCCTTAAGCAGTTTTCGAATAGTCAAGCTAGCCACTATTTAAAAAAAAAGAATATGTCCATAAATGTATTTATACCCGGTGTTCTATGGAAACAAGCTTTTATAAGACCCTAGGGTTATTTGAGACTGTCTTGATCTTGATTTAGCTTTTATTTGTTGTTGAAGCGATACAACAAGCTTTTTGCCGATTACAGAAATTGAACAGGGATTGCGTGTGGTGTGCTTTCTTCCCCTTTAATCAGACTTATTCATATATTCATGAATTTAGTAAAAATGAAATCTTACAAACCAAACCGATATAGGAAATTTTATAAGTGACATGTACATGTAGTACAATGCTAATTTTGAACAGACCTTTTCGTGATAACGGAAATTTTTCCCAAGTTTAATAGCCAGATACAAACTAGTACCAAATATTTACCTGACCGGAAATATCCTCTAATCAACAGAGGGTCGTCATGGCCCACTAATCGCTCAGATGACTAATATTACACTATATCAATGATATCTCGGTTCCTTTCAAAAACCAGCCAAAAACAATTATTCGTCTTGAAGTTATGGGCCCTGAGTTGGCAATAATTTACTGATTTTGGCCTTTTGAACGCGATAGAGACATTACTTTTTGTTTATTTTGGGCTTACTTGCACACACTTATATATCTATAAGATCCCGGTTCCTTCGAAAAAAAAACGTATTGCACCATTTCACTTGGAGTTCGGGCCCCCGAACTGGTAACAAATGCTGATTTTATCCTTGTCAACACAATGGAGACTAATTTATTATTTGATTTTTTATTAACTAATATAGGGTCTCACTTTTTTTAAAACAGCCCTATCTCGCCATTTGTCTTTGGGGTTACAGCTGAAATGGCAAAATTAGCTTATGTTAGTCATGTGAACCCCATCATATCTCTCATTTAAATTTGACCCAAAAATTTTAGGAAGTATATATGTAAACTTCTTTGTTCCTTACAAAAAAACTATAACAACAGCTTTATAGCATCATTTGTCCTTGAGTTATGGCCTCTAAAATGACAAATTTTGCTGATTTTAACATAATATGATGTGAGAAGGTTACGTGACGAGAAACCCCTATTTCAGCGTTTGCGTAGATGCCAAAAACCGACCTCAGCTTCAAGATAATTTTAATGAAATTGCTATTTAAATTAAGGAATTCGGCGCATTTCCATAACTCTAAAATCTCCCCTTCCCCATCTACCAGGGGCTTATCAACTGGGCAAACAGCTTTTAATATCTCATAAATCTCCATGGCTTGCTGTGCTGACCGGGCATCACCTCAATAAAATGCCTGTTTGACCTTATTTTGATTACATGTTTATTGCGTTTTACTAATCATAGCAGAAACAGGATCCAGACATTATAGAATTCTTATATAGGAAAGTTTTTTTTTCCCTATTTTTATATTATTTCCAGAATGCTATAAAATAAATTTGTTTTCTAACAGGTGAGTAAATTTTATATATTATTTTGTTTTTATCAATTAAATCTTATAACAAAATGTTCGTGCTAAACAACTGGCAGTACAGTTATATTCGAGAAAGTATATTCTTTTAATTATTTCACAATAAAACTAAGAAAATTAGTTTAAATCTCTACCTGTTTTACCAGAGGGGTTTTATGTCTTACTTTTTAATAAAAGAATCGGTACTTCTGTTGTTACAGGAGGCGATACATAACGGAAATTCAATTTATTCCCTGATTGTTTTTATGTGACTAAAACTTGCGTTATGTGGCTTAAATTTCCCTCTAAATGTTTCAATAAGGTAAAAAAAAAATAGATAAAGCATTGGCTTGAACTTGTTTGATAATCTTTCTATATTTTATATATATATAAAAAAAAAACAACATCAGGTGAAAATGCATGCCTTTTGATTTTTACCCGATATGAGAATGTAAAAAAACTATATATCCCGAAATGACTTAAAAAGTATATGGGTAAGGTTAGTACAACTTGGTATACTGATAGAAGGCACGTAATTTAATTTTTGCAATTTGTGTGCTTTGTCGTGAGAAAACTTTAATTAAACAGCTCTGGTAATAAAGTGTAAAACATTTTTGGGAGATCAATGAAGGAACCTTTGTTTACAGATTGGTACACACGTAAGGTATTTTAAAATTTTTTGTGCAAAAATTATGAAATTTTGATAAAGGGTCATACGACAAAGTATTTTGGTTTTATATTACATAGGGGATATTTAGAAGATAGTGACTATAAACCCTTACATGCCTGGAGTTTTTTTTTATCAAAACTATGCGAAGGGTTAGGAAAACAGCTGCCTTTCATATTTAGCCCTGTAAGATCATTTTCCTTGCCTATCCGTTCAAAATAGATCGTGGTGACAAGAAAAAATTTCGGTATTTCCTTCACCCATTTTATAGTTTATGACGTCATAATAGTGCCCGTACTGTTTGACGTCACCAAAGTGCACGCTGTTTTAGACGTTTTTTTAAAATCCCTATGGAAAGACAGGAATATTCATCCCTGGCGCATGCTCATCAAATCTATACTTTCCCCTTTAGGTAGGCAAGGAGCTACACCTTTCGAAAAAAAGAATAAGAAAAAAAGCTTCCGTGGGGTCCCAAAAACGCGTCATTTAAAGTTTTGGTTAAAGTTTTTCGTGAAAGTTCATATCTCCGATACTGCTGCATGTATTTAGTGGAAGTTACACATGTCTTCTATGCATTATGTGAGGTCACTGGCCAGTCCCTAACTGTACCTGTTAGTAGAAAATTTTGTTCCTTTTTATAAAATTTGAAAATAAATTCAGTTAAGTTTGCGTGTGAGTACATATCTCTGTAACTAAATAACGATATTTAATGAAACTTCACACTGCTTCAATGCCATTAGATTTATGTAGGCCACTGACTAGTTTTATAACTCCCGACCTACATTTTAGCAGAATTTTGCCCTTTTTGTACTTAGAAATTTTGGTGAAAGTTTTGATTGCAAGTACATATTCTGTAACTACAAGAGATACTTATTGTATCGCGATATTTACATACTGATGAGAGTATGTTCCCAATATCCACCAATTTTTGACAAAATTATTTCTAATGCAGCTTTTAAAAGAAAATACTGGAAAAGCAAATAGTATCATATCCTCGCTTTTAACTTTTAAAGCCTAATCAAATATATTGGTATTGAACGCATAAATGAACGTAGTCTAATGCTGTAGATTCTAATTTTTCTATAAATCTTTCTTCTTCCCTTCCTTACAACATGCTTTTTGGTTGATCACTACTACAAAATAAACGGGAATGATCCTACCGATCCTTCTACAGACTGAGATTTATGCTTAGTAATCTAATTAAATAAAGTGTACTTCCGGCGCGTGCACAGAGCGTCTGACTATGGACTTTTTATGGAAGAAACGCCTTTTCTTTTGTGCCGAATAAGTTCCGCATAACTTGTCCCGAACCGCAATGTCTTGCTCATTATTACAAATTGGGCAGTGTTGTTTTTTAATCCAAATCTTCCCTTTAAAAATTTATAGAGAACCAATTCTGGGCGAAACTACGAAAAACGGATCGATTCTCTACGGTAACATGCGATACCGAATGAGACATTTACTATCGACTTGAAAATTTTGTACCACGGTCCTTGCCATCTAGTCTGGCTACCAACTAGATAATCTTTTTTTTCAGAAAAAATCTGTAAATAATTCTGACTTCATCAGTCCTGGGTCTGATTATCTAATTATTAATGTTTTAATAAGAAAAGGGACCCTAATTATACAGAATTTGAAAGTCTCAAGAGTTCTCTCCTATGAACAAAACATTAGATTGAACACAGACTACTTGCCATCATCAGATAGTTCTTTTCAAATGTTACGGGGTGAGTTGAAGTCCGACGATTCCCGATTAGGGCAGTGCTTTGTTTTCATATTATCGTGACTGTTGTTTTCTTTTTTTAAAGGTCAGTAACACTAATTGATACTTACTAAAGATTTTTTTTTTTGTCGATCATTTGTTTATAAAACTACTTTACTCTAAAAAATGTTACAATATTTTTTTGACATTTAGTTGTTTCTAACACGAAAAAAACAGTTAATAGAAGACATTTTTCTCTTTTTTTTTTTTGCAATATCATTGAACAAAATACTGTTTATAAATTTCTGTTGTATAATTTCAACTTAAAAAGCAACACTACAATTATTTTCTCGGCCAATTTCGTCGGAAAGATTAAAATTTTTTGTTAAAATAAATGTACTTGTGATCATTACATCCAAAGTGCTACTGGGCCTTTAAACTTCTATTACTATAACTCCAAAATTGATGCTAGCTGTGTTGATTCACATGCTAACTTAAATTTTTCAAAGGGGTGTTAAATTTCCTTTGCATTTTATTCGAATACATTTTAAGTAATACATCAGTTGTATCTTTTTTCCTGGAGCAATCTGTAATTTCGTGCAATAAACGACCTGATGTTCATCTCATTTTTCAAAAGTGACCATGGAGAAGGGTGTTGGTAATTTATAGGGCTATTTAAGCCAATCTACAGATGCTATCTGTAACTCCCTGGAATTCCATGTTGTTATAACTTCGCGCTCTGATCAGTTCTGTGAGAAATTGAAAGCTTCAGACATTTTTAGTACGAGTAGTAGCCTGGCTCCCTGCTGCATGGTTATTTTTTTTATAAATACTGCAGGCAAAATAAGAAAATCTTAAGCCTCTTAAAATAGCGCAATTTTATCTGATGGCTGAACCATACCTATGTTTGGAGTCAGGGGCAATAAAAAGTCATGTAGAAACACCTGCTGGAGTCACTTTAACATATTTATGTAATAAAGAACAAACCTAGGGACGGGAGCCAGTCTATAGAGTAGCACATTTTAGCCCTCCTGGATAAAGTGAGCTCTACCGGGCATAAATCATGTCAATTAAAGAGTATTTATGTACACAAACCTGGAAAAGACGGCAAGGTTGACTATGCGTTGCTTCTTTGGTCAATATCGTGAAATTTACCAGCCTGCCCTTTCCCGGGGATGATTTAGGATCAAAGTTTCACACTTTATACTGATTAATGGAAATAAGTAACGCGCACTCAAACTTCAACGTAAATAGTGTGAAAAATGAAATAATTTGGATACAAGGTGAGGCATAAAAATGTTAAAAATTCTGTAATTTTTTCTAAATATTTTGAGTTTGAAATGCTATTGTATTACACTAAAATTTGTTTTTTTGTGTCGTGGGAACTGTGAATTAACGTCATTCAAAACTGGTTTTGTATAAAAACAAATCAACTTAATTTTTTTTGAAAGTATTAGGACATATTTATTTATTCAGTATTCTAGAATTTCCCCGTAATGTAAGTCCATTGTACCACTTATAATTAATACATGTATTTTGTAGAGAAGTTGACGATACTGTATAATTGTTTGTCTAGGTTTTCCCCCAAAAACAGAAACGAAGCAAGAAGAACTTTTCTGAGGCTTAAGTGTGGAGTTCGTTGTGATTGTCATGCCCTAGGATATGCTAATGGATTGATGGAGAAATAAATTGATTTGTTTCATTGCATTTTTTAGAAATTTTTTACAAATATTTCTTTTCTACAGATTTTTATGACATGTGTTTTGACGCGTAAATTTAGTAGTTCTGAAATTTTTAATTCTCACTGCTTACATTTTTTTATTTCTGGTTTTGAACAATAATACCTGAAGCGATTACTTTACTAAATACCAAATTATAATACTTATCACAAAAAAACCCCATTGCGTTTCCCACACATTTTTACTTGAGTCTGGGAAAAATTTTTTAATATACATGGTCATTTATTTTTTCTGGGAAAATATGTATTTTTTTAAAAATTTTTTATTTGCAGTCTGCAATGTATATTTTGTTTGTTTTTTTTTTTTATTTTGCCGTTTCAACAGTATTTCATATAAGTAGAACTTCACATACATGTATAAGTTTAATTTCATTTTTAAACTTTCCTAGTCAAGTTTTCTATTTGAAAAAAAATTTTAAAATGAAAAATTCCCGAAAAGACTATTGAATTTTTTTCCCGGCCCCCCACTTATACACATTTAATTGATTATTCCGCATGGCTGCATTTTCAAATAGGAAATTTTGCGCCAATGTCTGTTTTCCGTTTATTTTTTATAGGTTGCGCGTTTTGTTTTTCAGGAACGTCTGGATTCAATCCCGAAAGTTTCTGGCAGACATGTACTCATTTAAAGCAAGTGAAAACCTTGAAAGTACGTAAAATATGTTAATATCTTTATATATCTTTATTTAATTTCTTTTTTTAAATAGGTTTGGGGGCAAAAGGTTTTTATAATTTTATAATACTTTTTACCTTGGTGTGTAAACATTTTTTAATAAATGTACATAAATTCTAGATACAATCAATTATGTCTTAAAGACAACATCTGAACACTAACAGGCTCTATAAAACCCTTTTTTTTTTTTCTTTTTTTTTTTTGCTTTTCTGACAAAAAGTATTTTACCCGTCAATAAAAACCACTTAAACAGGTTAGACTGTATTTTCAAATTCTCAAGAGTGAAATTTCCCTTTCTTTGTAGAGTATTAAATTTGTAGAAGTGCACCATAGGACATAAGACCTTTTTTTGATTATTCAGCACAATATAGCACAACGACATACTTAATATTTGTTTAGGGAATGCACGTAAATTTAACGAAAACGTCAGTATTTAAAATATCGGATGTTTAAATATGCATCCCCAGAAGTGTGATTTTCATACGTGTGTATTTTTATATTGTTTTTAGAGTACGAACAACTAAACCAAAAATTAGGATACACATCATGGGATATTGCGTCAGTGGAAACAAAATGTTTGTACTAGTTGATCGCAGAATTTAATGACAAAGTTAAAAGGTATGGATATAACGATAGATGATTCTGTTACTTATTACAACTTGCTACTACATATGTTTTTCAATATCATGAAACCCTAATTCATAATGTATTGTATGAATATTTGATTAGATTTGTCTAGATACGAGAGGAAAATGAAAGCAGTTTTAAAAAAGGATAAAACAAGTTTAAATAAGTAGAGGTTAATTTATGTTAAAAAAAAAAAAAAAAGAATGTCTAGAATGTTGATTAAAACTAAAAAGCTCGCTCGCAATGAACTTATTGCAACTTTTAAGCGAATTCAAATGCCTATACTTTTAATAAATTTTCTTTTAAATAAGATATTTTTTATCTTAATCACCTGGAAATAAATATTAATTTTGTTTTTCAAAAGTAATTTCGATAACAGGATTAGGTACGCTTATTGGGAATGGACATTATGTTTGGTGCATTCCTTGTTGTAATACCCGGTTTTAATTATGGAAGTTTTTAAGGCAAAAAATAGGGGTGATCAAATTAAAACATTAATGTAACATTAATTAGTGAAATGTTAAAATGGAAGTAATATCTTCCCCTAACCACCCCTGTCCGTCTTATGACTTGATCTAAATGTTTTGCTGTTAGCTGGCTCTTTCAGTAGGTAGAGCGCAGATTCAGGATAGCAGGGTAGTCCGTTCGATCCAAGGTGAGGGGTAAATGTTCATCGGAGTAATTTGATAAAAAACAGTAGGGTTGGTAAATGTGAAATCTATTCTCCTGCAGCTCTATAAGTCGGGAACTATATAAATTTTTGTTGTTAATAGAACCTTTGAACAAATGTTACTAAATGTATTTACAGACATTCAGTTTATAGGGATGAAGTGGAGGCCTTATCGATAAACAAAAAGTCCCCAGTTCGGAAATGGTACAGCACTGAGATATTTTGAAAGTTAAGAAAGGGTTGGTAATTGTTATTGGGATTAATTCATTTTATTGCTTGAATCTGTGAAATATCCGCATTTTAGCTCACCTGTCACGAACTGACAAGGTGAGCTTTTTTGGTCGGCTGGGGGTCCGGCGTCCGTCAGTCCGTCCCTTCGTGCGTAAACTTTGCTTGTGACCACTCTAGAGGTTACATTTTCAATGGATCTTCATGAAAGTTGTTCAAAAAAGTTCAAAACTTGGTGATATCTAGGTCAAATTTGAAACTGGGTCAACTGGGGTAAAAAAACTAGGTCAGTAGGTCTAAAACAGGAAAAAAGTTGTGACCTTCTAGAGGCCTACTTTTAAATGGATTTCCATGAAAGTTAGTCAAAATGTTCACCTTGATAATATCTAGGTCACGTTTTTTAAACTGGGTCACGTGCCATCAAAAACTATGTCAGTAGGTCAAATAATAGAAAAACCCTTTTGACCTTTCTAGAGGCAATAATTTTCATGGGATCTGTATGAAAAAAATTGGTTGAATGTTCATTTTAATGATATCTAAGTCAAGTCTGAAACTGGGTCAACTGCGGTCAGAAGCTAGGTCATTAGGTCTAGAAATAGAAAAACATTGTGACCTCTCTTTTCAATGGTCTTCATTTAAAAATTTGGTCTGAATATTCATCTTTATGATATCTAGGTCAAGTTCGAAACTGGGACAACTGCGGTCAAAAATAGGTCGTAGGTTAATAGTAGAAAAACCTTTTGACCCCTATAGAGGTCATATTTTTCATGGGATCTGTATGAAAGAAATTGGTTTGATGTTAATCTTAATGATATCTAAGTCAAGTTTTTAAACTGGGTCAACTGCGGTCAAAAACTAGGTCAGTAGTCCCAAAAATAGAAAACCTTGTGACCTCCCTAGAGGCCGTACTTTCAATGGATCTTCATGAAAATTGGTCAGAATGTTTACCTTGATGATATATAAAGGGTTTGCTTGAAACTGGGTTTACGTGCCTTCAAAACTAGGTCAGTAGGCCAAATAATACAAAAACGTTGTGACCTCTCTAGAGGCTATATTTTTTATGGGATCTTTATGAAAATTGATCAAAAGTTCATCGTAATAATATCTAGGTCAAATTTTTAAAACTGGGTCAACTGCGGTCAAAAACTAGGTCAGTAGGTCTAATAGTAGGAAAAACCTTTTGAACACTCCATACCCTGAGGCCATATTTTTTAATTGATCTTTCCCGAAAATTTGTCTGAATGATCACCTTGATGATATCCAGATAAAAGTTATGAACTGGATCACGTGTAGTCAAAACTAGGTCAGTAGGTATAAAAATAGAAAATATTGTGACCTTCTTTGAGGCCATACTTTCATGAGATCTTCAGAAGTTGGTGAGAATGTTTCTCCTTGATAAAATCTAGGTCAGGTTCCAAACTGGTTCATGTGCCTTCAAAAACTAGGTCATTAGGTTCAATAATAGAAATCCTTGTTTAATAAAAAATGCTGTGATAAAACAGGATGAAAAGAAATGCAAGTCTGCCCCGGGGCGCGAACCTGAGCTGACCGGGAGCCCGACACATACTCTCTTTAACGTAACTAAGTCCGACCTTCGACCCCCACCCCCCCCCCAAAGAAATTGTAAATTTGTCCTCGAATTCCAAAGAACAAAATATTGCAACGTTGCAAGACTGTCCAAGCAAACATGATAAAGACCCCCTTACTGAGCAAATTGTCAAAAAGTATGACTTCAGTGGGAAATCAAACTTTGGACCAAACCGACTGGGCTAACTGGCTACTTAACACATATTCTCTCTAAACGTAACGTAACGTAAAGTAAATCCGTACCGAGAAAATGTTTTATCGCCGATATTTTGTTACAAAAATATTTTTAGAATATTTGTTAATCGTGTCATGTTTTTCATAGGAAACTACTAAGAATTTTTTTCAATTAAGCTTGGTCATTTACGATTGATAGACCATACTTCCTATAATCATGCTGATTCTGTCCAGGGTTTTTACTATATTAAACTAGTACTTTCGTGTTTACTTTCTTTTGAAATTGTTTCTTTGTGCTTATCATTTACGGAGAAAACCAACGCAGTTTTGTTTTAAAATAATTATTGTTCAAAAAGGGTTTATACACAAAAACAAACAAACACGGGTTTCATTTTATCTTTATTCTTTATATTTTGCAATAAAGCAGCATTATTTTTTCAGGTGAAATGTATAAAAAGAGATTTCATGAAGATGGTTCCTGTTTAATCCGGAATATGGCTCGTTTTTCGAAGAATAATTGTGATTGTTTGTAAAAACAGTTTACATGAAATATAGTTTGAGCTTTAATCAAAATGTTGTTCTTTTTTTATATTTAACGGAAAGTTTTTTTGTAGTGCAAGTTAGCATAACCTTAAAGAGATGCAGGTAAACCTGTGTTAAAGACCACCTCTGAACAGAGGCCACCCGACTCTCAAGGGCCACATGTTTTGTTTCCGTTTTAACATTATTTAGCCTGTGAATACCTCCAAATAAAGACCACATTTTGGCTCTACCTAGTCTTGTCTTTTTAGACAGGTTGAAAGTATATGTAAAAGTACACTCGAAGTTTTATCTAGCATAAGTGCAGTGACTGACCCATAAATTTTGGTCTGTCCGTTTGTCTCTCTGTATGTCACAAAGTTTAAATGTGCATATCATGTGAAACAGTAATGCGGATTCACACCAGTTCATTGTTTTGTGATCAGAGTTTTATAATACTTTATATTCTAATGGGCCCGCTTTTACCAAACTTACATGACTGGCCCGTTTCCTATAATTTTCATTGGAGTTATGGCCCTTAATTTTGTCATATCTTACCCCTATTGGCAAGCTCATTTTAAGCGTATCTATATACTAGCACGTGTTTTTATACCAAGCTGCGAAATCTCTATATTCATGTAGTTATCATGTACATTTTTCGCGGATAAGTAAATGTAAAAAATATACACTTTTATTTTAATAATAATATATTTATCACAATTCAAGTGTAGACCTTACCATTGAAAAGCATTACTGAGCAGACATATTTTCATCCATTTTCTTTCATAATCTACTAAACAGATGTTATAAGCAATGTAATTGTACCCTGGCAGTGCAGTGGATATAATATCAAATAGAGTATGGTTACAATACATTCCGAACTCGAAAACTATTCGGTGTGATATAACTGTTGAAAAGCAGAGTGGGGCACGCGAAGTCTTACTCCACCAAAGAAGGCTGAAAATCGCCATATGAACTTAATTTCTGCGATGTGACCAAACAAAGAATTAAACTGGAAAAAAAAGAAATTAAATGGCGATTTTATCGCAAGAAAGTAAACAGTTAATAACTCCAAATATTCCCTATCAAATTTAATTTTCTTTCAAGGATGACGGAACTAACGTGTTTTATTATTTTTTTTTGCAGCGTTTCAGCGGAATTACGCTTTTTCTCAAACTTGAAAATAATTTCCTCATTCAAAATGTTTACTTGTCCGATCCGCTTTTCATGTGTTGGAGTAAGCGAATTATTTTAACATACATTATTCCCTAACTCAAACGTGTGCTATTTACACTTTTTCAAGGGTTTAATCCTATTCGCTCTAGCGAAATTTCGTTAAGAGGAGGACGTGCACTGCAAAAATACTCTTTCCTCAGAATGCCTTAGCGAAATTACGCTATCTATAGATTTGGATGAACAATAACTTTAAGTATTGTTTTTCGAGGAACATTGTATAAACGTTGATGATTATTCTTGTCTAAAAGAAAGTAACGAATTCCTTCGATACGTACATACCATTAGAACTCTAAATGAAGTAGCAACAGCTCGATTTTAATGGTTTAAGTTCTGCATTTTTATGGAAAACTGAAATACCGCTTACGATGTTGTAAAAGTAAAGAAAACATTTTCCAAAATGTCAGGATAAAACGATTTGTATACCAAATTGGCATGGTTTTGACATAACTTGACAGTTTGGAAACTGTCAACTGCAAATGGAACGTGTTGGAAGTAGTTCAAAAAAACGAAATCGTTTTGTCAAAAAAGTTAGTAACATTAAAAGAAATTCAGTCCTTGATTGGGTCATTAAACTTCTGTTGTCGCGCTATCGCCGTCGGTAGACCAATTTGTAGAAGGCTGATAACATCTACTTGCGGCATAAAACAATCTTATCATCATGTCCGAGTTAATAAAGAGATCAAACTAGATCTAAAAATGTGGTTACAGTTCTTTAAACAATGTAATGGAATATCAGTGTTTCACGACAGGTTTTGGGTATCTAATGGTGAGGAGCAATTTCACACAGACAGTGCAGGTGGTGTTGGCTTCGGTATCTGGTTTTACAGGGCACTGGTGTCATGCAAAATGGCCGGTTGAATGACACAAGAGTGGTCTCACAAGGGACATAACTATGCTAGAGCTGTTTCCCATTGTTGCCGCCCTTTTCATTTGGGGAGATCATCTTAGGAACAAGAAGATCCGTTTTCACTGTGACAATCAGGCGGTCGTACATATACTAAACACAATGACCTCCAAGTCCGCTTCAGTACTTTCTTTATTGAGAATACTAACTATAAAGTGTCTGCAATGTAATTGCCTTATTAAAGCATCGCACATTCCCGGTACAAAAAATGATATAACTGATGCGTTGTCTCGTTTTCAGTTTTCACGGTTCAAAACATTGGCACCGAATGCAGACCCGAACCCAACACCTGTACCGAGTTTTCTTTGGAGTATCTTCAAAACAGATGTGAACAATTGGTTCATGCAGGGATAGCGAAAAATACACAATATACATACAAGACAGAATTAAATATGTTTCAACTATTTCGGAGACGCTACATGCTCGTAAATATTTGGCCAGTGCCTCTTAATCACGTGACGCTATTCATTGCGTATTGTTTCGAGAAAAATTGTTCGGCAAATACAATTTCTACGTACATATCAGGTCTATCATTTATTCACAAATTAAATAAGTGGAACGATATTTCTCAGACGTTCGTTAAAAAAAAGATACTTGAAGGCTGTCACAGAAGTCGTCCTTCATTAGACAAGAGGGCCCCTATTACCCTTCATATGCTAGAGGAAATTTGTCAGTTGTTGCCATCTATTTGTGTCAGTGAATACGAAGCACGATTATTTAAAGCAATGTTTTGTTTAGCATACTTCGGATTGTTTAGAGTGTGCGAATTAGTTGCCACAAGGTCACAGAATGAAATCTTAGAAATGTGTGACGTTAAATTTGTCAACATAGGCAATGCCGTACAAATTACTATGTTCAAATTTAAAACAAACCAGCGAGGCAAACTTGTTGTACTTAAACAGAAGGGCTAAACAGAAGCAGCAAGGTCCTTTATTCACTCATGTAAACGGTTCTCCTGTCACAAGATACCAGTTTTCAGCAATACTGAAAAAGTGTTTATACCGTTCAAAACACATCTCTGGTCATTTCCAGACTCACAGCTTCCACTTGTGAGATGTCGGCATACATTTTTATCTATATTCAATCCGTGAATGCCTTTTAAATACTTTATAAAGAATTTTGGGGAAATAAAAATATTAAGAAATCTTATGTTATGTTTATTTTGTGGCGGAAAATTCTTATGCTTGGAGGCGATCGAGGGTATAAGATATGAACAGGGACATTAAATATCATATTTAAACTCATTTTTTGCATACACATGAGTGTCCAAGCCTATCACAGCTGTTAACTTTGAAGGCATTGGCCTCGTGTGGCTAAAACATTATAGTTTTTGGGACTAGGTTGGGTTTAAGAACTGGCCAGAGCGAAAAGGGCTTGCCGTTCTTATAATAACCCCCCCACCCCCACCCCCACCCCCTTCGTTTTAATAGGAATATTTCGTAGTAGGAATTACAAAACGTTGCGCTAGTGGTTCTATATTGGTACCAATGGGGTACCTGGTGTTATTATGGTACCATTGGGGTACCTGGTGTTATTTTGGTACCATTGGGGTACCTGGTGTTATTTTGGTACTAACGGAGTACCTGGTTCTATTAAGGTACCAAAGGGGTACCTGGTACTATTTCATAGCACGAGAGGAGTGTGCTCGGTAGGTATAAATAATCGGGAGCGCCACGGGGGTTGGTTTTCTTCATTATACGCCCTTGGTTGTCTCCATGCATGAGAATTTTTCAATTTCAATAACTGTTAACTATTGAAACTACCGCGGACATGACCATCTTGCTCCATATTATCTGAAATGAATCTACTATGTTTGAATTAGAATAATGTTTTGGTTTAACGGATATTATTATAATTGAATAAATTGAAAACACTTATCACGGGTTGGTAATTTTATGAAATTGAATCTTAGAATAATGTGTATTCAGTGCTCGTTTATTTATCGACCTTTTCTAATATTCGTATTGAAAATAGGAAATTTGATCTGAAAGGAAATTAAAATTACTCAGTCTGTCACTATGGTGACATTCCTGCAGGAATTTTATCTTCTGTCATCATTTAAATTGATTTATGATCATACTTTCTTTGAAAATGTGCTTTCAGTATAATTCTCTCAAGTTAAAAGGCTGCAGAAAAAGAAAACATTAAATTACACGCGTGTTTATTAAAAGGCACCATAGGTGACGCATATGGTAGACCCCTTTAACAGGCTGTTAGTACTTTTCATTTGGAGGAGAGTAAAATACACAAGATACCCCGAAATTCCAGAATTTTCTCTGGTTCTTATATGTGTCAGGTAAAAAACGCCGATACACGGGGCGATTATACGAGTATGAGATATTTCAGTTGGAGGGACAGGGGGCTCACTCATTAATTAGTTTCGTAATTAGACAATGATACACTGAACCAAGGGGTTATCTGTAATATTTAAGCTTACAGATGCCATTTTAAAACAAACTGCATGTCGTATTCCGCATCGGATCGAAGTGTATGGTTACAGTCAATGCATGAGCCCTTGGAGTATTGCTCGATGTCATTGTATGTTCAGAGCCCGTTTACGTTCTTAATTTACTAAGAATAACTAGTTTGATACAAAGGAGATTATATATTATATAACATTCATTTTTAGACGTAAATTGCTTTCATTTAATTTCTGCTAATAACATATTAGAAATTGGTAGATATACCTATAAATGCATTAGTATATCAATACGTCATAACTCATAAGAAGAAATATCGATAATTGTCTGTGGAACGGACAAGTAAGTTGAAAGTTCATGCTGCAGGTGTCAAAACCCGTGAGGCATATGGTACTTGTACTGACCGTCCGTCCGTTCGTCAAAATGTCTTGTGTACTCATCTCCTACAGTTTTCGCCTTTAGCTTCCGTAGACTGTCAGTTACATTGTCAGAGACACCCCGCATATTTTATGTTTTTGCCAACGTTATAAAAAAAAACTTGGATGAACTTCCCTTATGAACTTCTGGTCTAGACGACACGGCCGTCGAATTGTAAACAAACAAACATGTATTATATTCACATTTATACAATAAAAGATAATAGGTAAGGGTAGATTTCTCGGAAGCACAGAGCACCTAAAACACAGCCTCAGAGCCACGCATTAGCAAAGCAGGCCCATAACAAAAAGAAGCTGTCATAGAAAAATATTACAGACGGGTTGCTTCAAACATCTAACAAGTTCATATTACTTTATGAGAAATATGGATAGAGGCGGAGGAAGTGGTAAAATGGTGGGGTGGGAAGGGGGAGGAATTTGAAGGGGAAAGAAGAACAAGGATGAAAATACAAAGGGAATGCTACGTTCCTTAATAACTGTCACACTACAGCGTAAATCACCACAGACACTCATGTACTAAAATCAAACACACAACCATACCCAACTAAATAACATAGAAAATAGTAGGGCACCGTCTTAGACTCACAATCACACAAACGCACCCATATAAGCAGGGTCAAAAGCAATTGTGTACCTCCTTAGGATTCAGTCTGAATAAAGGGGAGCCACGAAAACAAACTCAAAGTAAAGGAGAGGGAAGCAAAAATTAGTGCAGATGCAAGGGGAAAGGAGGGGAAAACTCGAATTAAAAATCATCTTTGAAGTTATTTTGAATTTGAAATCATACAGTGGTACACATTTGTATTTTTTTACTTAATTCACATTGCACATTTATGTTGCATATACACGTTCTAGCGTGCACGTGAGGTTAAACGACGATTGACATGCTTTTCCATATGAGTATATCAGAATAAATTTGTTATCTAGACTGGAACTTCATTAGGAAAGTTCATCCAAGTTTTTCTGTAATGTTGATAAAAGTATAAACCACATGGAGTGTCTCTGCGCTAAGGAATATTATAGCAATGTGATCGGCGCACGATGGTATTGTTCAATAGGCCATGTAAACATTTCCCGAAACTGGGCGTTTTAGGTGAGAAAAACGCGTTTGAAATTAGTTAGTATATTTTCCCGTTTATGACGCTGGTTCTTCTAGTTTACCTAGGGGACGAATGTAACAAGTTCAGTGTTGTTGTGTTTATTTTTCTTCTTTTTTGGTTCTTTCTGGTCTGCTTCTGGTACCATTGGGCTCACGCGTACAGTCGTGACTTTTTATGTAGTTATTTCTTATGTTATGCCCAAGTTTTTGGATTAAGCATACGTCTGAGCTGGTGTACTCAATTCCTTCTACAGTTTCCATCAAGTTTAATTGAAACATGGGATACGCCAGGAACATGAGAGTAGTGTGCATGTCATCGGAACTTTAATGTCCGATTTTCTGGACTTACTATTTTCGTTTTTGTTGTGTTGAGCGACCTGTGGAGTTTCCACATTTTCTCTTTTACTAGTTTACCTTGTGTCATCAACACCTCAAACACTTTTCATCTTAATATTTAAGATGCAAATATGGTTGGACTTTTACGTAAGAATCTTTTATTCAGTTTTCCCCTTTTTTAATTCATATTTAATTTCATCAAGCATTATTTGGAGGCAAGAATAATACCAAAAGTACAATAAAAAGAACAGAAAGTTGCATTCATATAAAATAAAAGAGGATTTATATCCTACGTGTATTTAACTGTTTAAGCAATCGTATTTCCTTTCCGTGACATTCTATCAGCTAAACAAGCAATTCCAGTGCATTTATATCCACCGTCAAATAATTTGTTTTGTGAATGACGGAACTAGATTTTGAAAGATATTTGTTTTTCCGATATACACAGAGTTATGTACAAAAGACCTGTGCAGCAGTTTGTAGATTCCTGTATTTACAAACTCAAGGCAAAAGGTTCAATATTTTATATTAAGTTTCATGAAGATCCATCAATGGGTTACTTTATTTGTGGGAATCTATAAACTTGTAAAAACAATTAAAGGGCAATAAATCTGCAGTTACTGAAGAGAACCTGAGGAAAGATACGCATGCACCATCGATCTATATTTTTCTTTAATGGATTACTTTGTTATGTGGGAATTTATGGAAATGTAAAATAATTTAAAGGCAATATCTCTGGTTAATAAAGTGATCCTCGCGAGGTTGCGTGTACACCACGGCCCTAAGGTGATCTACATTTGTGTACAGTTTAATGAAGATTCACCAATAGGTTACCTAGATACGGTAAAAATCCCTTTATTTTTTATCAAATCAAGGGAAAACTGCTTTTACTGGGTCAAGGCGGAGAATACTACAAGTGACATAATTGTAAGTGTCAAAATCTTGTTCTGTGCTTCCCTTTGAACACGAATTAAAAAAGAAGCCTGCTGTCCCTTTTACATACATGTTTTATTTTAAAAACATAATACTGTACAGGCAACCTGCTTAAAGTCAATGCATAAAGCATCGAACACTGTAATAAGCAACACGTTCATTTCTGTCAGTGAAGGTGTCCTTTATTTTAGCACTGTTACATCAATCAATTTAAACAAAAATCTTCCTTGTCAATGCATAAACATTCGCAGATGTCACAATTAAGTGACACGTTACAATTTAAGAACGATTGATGATTTATAATTCCCTTTACTTTGTGAAATCAGATATTTATTCTGCCGATCCTTATTACAGAAAGATGAAATGTGATATTTTACGCTCCTTGAAACAGCCATAATGGAGAAAAAGGAGTTTATAATAGAGATATAATCTACTCGAGAACGGAAAACAGACATACAAATAGCATTTAAATGATGCAGTTTAGAGTAAGATAAATGTTACAACTTAATTCCCATTATATTCCGAACGTTCACGTTTTGTTTAATGTGTTGCAGCATGTTTAATGTTGTTCTCTGTACCACATTTAGTGTTGTTCCCTGTACCACGTGGTACAAATATATGAACATCAAATATTTATTTAAAAAATTATATTCTAGTTTTTTAACTTCACCTGGGAAGTAAAAGATTTCTATATGACGTATTGTTTAGTCGTTATGTGTAGATATGCATATAAAACGTTTGACGTAACTGCATGACATTTAACCTTTAGCCTGCTTAAACAACAGGAATTCCATTAAACACACAGATTAGGGTCCAGATTCCAGAACGTGGACTCCAAAAACAAAAACCTCTCAGCAGCGTGTGTATGTATTTGTAAACGATTAAGATACGCACAAAGATATGTACAAAGTTAAAATAGACAACCAGAACAAAACACAGTATGGAAGACAGTGGGGCATTGCCTCAGAACGTTCAGTGGCAAAAACACCACAGGATAACTTACATCGGTTTATTTGCGTGCAAGCTCTCAATCTGACTGAATGCGTTTCATGCAAACACAACGGCATTTATTACAATTATCTTCGATCTATTTATAGTGCTCACTAATTAGTATATACCTGTTAAAAAGCTCACTTGATAAATACAACCGATGTGCTTTAAATATTTTGATGGTATTCCCTCATAGATAAATTGCCTGACGACTCACTAATGTACAACTTTAAGACAAGTATACGTAGATATATTTTTGAAAGATGATTTTACTAACTTAAAGGTAAAACTTTGCCTTTCTATCAGCTTTTGAATGCTGCGGTTTTCATTTAATTTTATGTTTACTAATGAATAAACAATGTTTACAACTTCCAAAAAGGCAGATGTTGCATATTTTACGAAGGCTTGTATACCAACAAAAGGCAGACTCATCTCTACCAATGAAAGCATGTGTCTCTGTCAGAAGCATTTAATATTTCGAGAAAGTAAAATGGAAAATATACAAAAATGTATATTTCATGTAACTGACAGTTAATGTTAGTGATATGAATGGTATTTTTCTACCGTGTACAATTTGCCAATCTAACTAGATATATTTGTATATTCAATTTATATACGATTAAAGCCCTAGTCACACTGTCAGGTTTAAAGGATATGTATATCTACGTTTTTTTAAGTAGTGAAAGGACAATATACGTAGAAAGGCGTAATAGAATCGGTTATACACGAAACGTTGACTTCTCCAGACACGTTTAAACAACGTTGTGTTTCGATATACGTAGCATATTACCTATTTAACGTAATCAAAAGTATCAAAACGTACATAAAACGTACTAAAACGTAGTAAAAACATACTTTAAACGTACATAAACGTACAAAGCCAAACCGGATCGTCATCTACGTACTTCGACGTATCATCTTTTAAAGATTGTTTTAAACCTCCTCCTAAGATATTGAAATCGGCTTAAACAAGAAAATATCGGCAATAAAAGGTTCTTGCACTTGTGCTGTGCAGTCGTAAGTAAGAATTAATAATTCTAAAGCCTTGGCTATCATACATTGCTTGGGCTTTAAGATACTCTTGTAACTGCACCTGCTGGCCACAGCCGGATTCTAGTCCCAGTCTTGTGCTTATTTTGTATACTATTTCTCTACATCACAGTTGCATCACGGAGTTCACGATTTATTCTCCCTCTAAATTATTATTTTTAAATGTAATTATAATGATATGACAATAATATCGAGCGAAATTGTAGATTAATGTAATTCTTATATGATCCATATACTATGTGCAGTACGTTTACAGCACAATTCTTTAAACGACTGTCTTCTGATTTATGTCGTGTAATGCGCTCAAGAGAATTATATACATTGTATAATAATATATAATGCTTTTAAATTACTCGTTGTCCATGTATTCATACTTTCGGTCTGAGACTCCTATGATGTTGAATGCATAATAGCAATAACCTTTAGTGACAAATTGAATGTAGTCTGCCATTTTCTGGTTAGTGACTGACATTAAACGGCATCATGCCAAATAATGCTCGCCAGATTTTCAAGTCGGACGATATTTTGATACTCTGCATCTTACAGCGCACAGTTGTTGGGGTTTAAGCCATGGCTTCATCAAATAATGAGCAAGACTTTTTTGCATAAATCTCGTTAGTTAATGACGGGAAATGATACATTCTTTTAAACATTATATAATGTATTTCTAATTCTTTGTCCATGTATTTCAGTATTAGTTTTGTCATTATCCAATTAAATTGACAGTCCAAAAGGCAACAATTCATTCTGCACGACAGTAATTTTTCGAAAATATAACAGTATAAATTTTATATTATTCTGTATTTAATTTAATGGGTTTTGTGCATGTTTTCTGTTAAGAATAGAATCTTCTAGGTTCATATGAGATTTACATTTAAAAACATTGAGACTTGGGCTTGTTGCCAATGAACCTCTATTTACCACTGCCCTTCACACTGAGATTCCCGACTCCATTCCAATGTGTTTTTGCAGTCCTTTTTGTCTATTTGTTGTTTTTCCGGTGGCATTCTGGTATTCATTTCATCTTTTAAATTACTTCCTCTTTATATCTGGGGCGAAAGTCATTTAAAAGCTGATTAAACTGTACATTTTGATTGTGGGTAAAAAAGTCCACAGATTTCCGAACGGAATAGATAGGGGTGTGCAGGTGCTCAGAGCTGTATTATTTGACAGTATAAACCATTTCAAATCTCCTGTGGAAATAGCTTGTAAAACGTTATAACTTGAATCCCCTGCCACTCTGATACGGTGTGATCTCCCTTTAACGATTTACAGTCAACTCGTCCCCTAGTCAACTCGTGACCCTTTTGGTCATTTCGTATCCCTTTTGACGATTCAAAAAATGGTCATTTCGCCCCCTCCCCCCACTTTTCGGCCCCTTCTTTTTAGTCTTATTTTTTTGTCAAAGTTTCCAAAATTATGATTAATATAATTATGACGGAAATATGTGTTCTGTAAAATATGTTCTACATAAAAATCATGCAACTTTAACTTTAAAAACTACACTTTGTTTTGCTTTATAAATACCCGATCGTATGTAAAAGTGCAGAGTGCATGCACGTTTCGTAGTTTGCGCATTGACTAATGTTGCCGTGTATCTTCTTAGCTCACCTGTCACGTCGTGACAAGGTGAGCTTTTTGTGACCGCCACTCGTCCGTCGTCCGTCCGTTCACAACTTCTTGTGAACGCAATAGAGACCACATTTTGCAATTGATTTTAACGAAAACTGTATACAACTTGTATTGGTATAATTTCTCGGTTCCTTTCGGAACCTGGCCAGATCCCATCACGGGTCCCAGAGTTATGGCTCCTTAAAGGGCCAAACTTTGCTAGTTTGGCTTGTGAACACGATAGAGATCACATTTTGCAATGGAATTTATTCAATCTTGCTCACAACTTGTATTGGTATAACATCTTGATTACATTCGACAAATGGCCAGATCACATCATGGGTTCCTGAGGTATGGCCCCTTAAAGGGTCAAAATGTACTATTTTGACTTTTGCAGCCATATAAAGACTTCATTTATAGTTTTATTTGATCCAAACTTGCAAAATGTCTTCAACAACAATAGATCTTGAATTCCTTGATGAATCCTTTGGATCCAATCATAGGTTCCGGAGTTACAGCCCCTGACTGACCCCTGAAAGAATCAAAATTTGTTACTTTTTATCTTGTGAACACAACATTCGATTTTAAGCGCACATACACATAACTTAAGTCACAATAAGATCTCGGTTCCTTTCGAAAACTGGCTAGATTCCATTATGAATTCTCGAGTTACTGTCCCTGAAATGGGCAAAATTGTCTATTTTGGCCCTTTCAGCCATATAGAGGTTTTATTTATGCTTTGATTTAATACAAACTTGCACAGAATGTTTATCTTGATGATCTTTAGGCCAAGTTCGACACTGGGTCATGTGGGGTCAAAAACTAGGTCACCAGGTCATATCAAATCAAAAAGTTTGTTAATACCCTAGAGGCCACATTTGTGACTCTGTCTTTATGAAACTTGGTCAGAATGTTTATCTTGATGATTCGAAAATGGATCATGAGGGAGCAAAAACTAGGTCACCCGCTTAAATCAGAGGAAAAGCTTGTTAACACTCTAGAGGCCATTTTTATGATCTTATTTTCATAAAACTTGGTAAGAATGTTTATATTGATGATTCCTAAACCAAGTATAAAACTGGATCTGATGGGGTCAAAAACTAGGTCACCATTCAAATCAAAGGAAAAGCTTGTTAACACTCTAGAGGCCACATTTATGACCCTATCTTCATGAAACTTGGTCAAAATGTTTATCTTGATTATTCCAAGGCCAAGTTTAACAGGTGAGCGATATAGGGTCATCATGACCCTCTTGTTTAAGGACACTTCTTGTTTTCTATGTGTTTTGTGCGAATGTCTATACATCTAGTATAAATAGTTCTCTGACAGTTGGTAGGGGTTTATAACTGCACTTTGGTGCCAGTAAATCGATGTAAACACCAACGTTGTGTTTGTGCTAATGCTTTGGTTGTATTTTTTGACCTCATTTTTCAATGAGAAGTGTTAATCGCTTTTCACCATTTTCCACACATGAAATATTCATGAATTAATTATTGCAAAATATTTTTACCCTTAGGTTTTCCATTAGAACGAGTGATATTTCATCAGTGTTAAATGTGTGAAAGATAGATTAAATTTACAGAGTACGTAATAACCATAAATCAATTAATGTCCTGCGAGTATTGAGTGAGTGATGTAAATTTCTAATTAATCAAATTACCCAACAAAACAATGCTGAAAGAAACTATTATGATTATCATATTACTGCTACTCTACTTTGAGTTCTGCGCGCATGTCAGAACAAAAAAAGACAAGCTTTTCAATATTACACCTGATCTATAAAACGTTATGTGTAGACAGTTGGGAAAGATGATCTTTAGGTACATTTGCTATTGTAAAAATAGTCAAAGATATTATTTTCTGGAATGTATTTTGTGTTGTAAGCAAAATAGAAATATTTTACAAAAAGGCAAAAAATATTACCTAGCTGTTACTCATGATGACCTCGAATTTTCAATAGCCAGCCAATTCTTTAATATTCTAGGCATAACTAACTGTTTTAATTACACGCACTGTTCTGACACGAATTTTCAAAGAACGAAACAATTAGAACAGCAAGTTATATAATCGGGAGTGACTGATAGCTAAATTTCAGGGAATGGTTGTACTGGTGTTGTTTGAATTATGCTGCGGCGACGGGCAATTAAAAACATACTTACTTCCATTTAATGAAGTGTATCTCAGACTTGTTTTATGGGCCCTCCTATGTTTGTTTGTGTTTTACCCTCTCTCTAGCCTTTAGGAACCTTACGGATGTGTTTCGTTTGAATATATAAGTATTTATGTAGCTATCTTGAAACGTTTAAGACACTGTTAGCTTCTGTAGTATATGTATACCTACAACAGCACAGTGAGTCATGTAGAAAAGGATCGAACTACTGATTTTTTGTTGGATTTAACGTTGTACCGACACAATTATAGATCATAAGGTGACTTTCAAGCAATATGTGGTGGTAGAGGAAGACCCAAGGTTCCCCTCCATTATTTCATCACTGGTGGGCACCTGTGTAGAACCAACAACTTTCTGTTAGCCAGCTTGATGACTTCCTTAAATGTAGAATTCACTAGACCGAGTGAGGCTTGAACTCACATCGGTGAGCAGCCTTAATCACTTAGCCACGGACACCCCTTAAAAAGGGTGATAACACAACAGGTAAAATATTGTATTATACAAATGCCCATTTTATTATTTAAAAAAAACAAGGATGAATATGCACCAGTTAAAGCCATGTTTGAAAAAACGCAGCCTCCTTTAAGCGCCGTCATAGCACGAGGACGCAGAAAAAAGACAAACACGGACAAACACACACACACACAGAACAAAACAAAGCAAACACATAAGGACAAAACAAAAAAAAAAAAAAAACAAAGGAAGAAGCGGGGATCAGCCGTGGAAAGATTAGTGACAAGAAACCAGTTTATGGTGCACCTATCCTCCCACTTACCCTCAAAATGTTCAAAGGTGACATGACAGTGTAAATAACACTTATCACCGCTGAATGCTTTATATAAGCGCTGGAAACAGATGGCAAGTTAGGTAAATCAAACCTTTAGAACCTAACAAAACGTATATAATTATTGTCTTTGCGGTAGACAGAGCATGAAGAGAAACTCCATTAAGGGTCCGACGAAACAGCAAGAAAACTGCTATCAAACAACTTATTTCCTGTTGGATTTAAGAACTACCTATCAAACAGTCCTCTGCCTGCTCTGACAGACACAATCAAAGAAGAAAGCGTGGCGCCAAACTGTCAAAGTGTTCAAGACTAGACATGCGTATGGTCTCAAAACAGTTGAGCCATAAACTATTTTAATATAACCTTTTATAACTTTATCAAATAAAGCTAGATGATTGCCATTACCCAAACTTTTCCGAAGTTTGTAAACAACATCCTCATAAGAATGGGTTTAGATATACCTATACGCAGAAGTGTCTTTAAATTATTACTAGTATTAGATTTTATAACAATCTTAATAGCGATAGCTAATTATTTACGTAATTTATAATAACGGTAGCCAAGCTGAAGAAGCTTATCAGTGATATATTGACTACACTTACGTTCAGTGAAATCCTCAACATGATTACACGCTTTAGCAAACCGACTTGATTTAGAATTAGAATTATGTCCATTGGAAACGGATGCGCTCACATACTGGGCTATTGAACAGACTCAATCAAACCGAGTCGGCTATTATTGTTCTTGATTGCATTCTATGCTTCAAAATTATCTTTTTACAGATTTTATTATTTCTGTGAAGATAACCACAAATAAATGACTTTTTCTTTTTCTAGAATTACGGCCCTTACTTAATTTTACAAAATAGGTCATAGTGAAGAAATTTGATCTGTTCAACTGTTCATACTCTTTATGAAGGAATGGATTCAAAGTTGCTCAGGTGCTCAACCTTCTCTGAATTCAATTTGCTTCAAACATTTAGCAAAACATCATTCATGTGAAAATGATCTGTTCTACAAACTTTGCTTTGCAGAGGATATTCTTTCATCTGTGTACGTTTGAAGCATATTCTTTCAATATTGATTGAGGAGTTGGACACCCAAGATTTGTCTCTATATTCCATATAGCAAAACTATCAAAGGGCCATAACTGCAGTACAAATAGTCACAACAAAAGTTCCTTCCTTTATGGTCATTTGTACAATAAGCTTGTTCATATGTGAAAGTCTGCAGCAAATCGGGCCAATGGTTTGGGAGGAGTTCGACACACAATTTTTCTCTCTTTATTCTATATAGCAAAACTATCATAGCTGTAGGTAAAATCAGTCATAAAACATTGTAGAAAAAATGCTTCCTTTATGGACATATGCATATATCAAGCTTGTTCAACTGTAAACGTTTGAAGAAAATCAGGCTAATAGTGTGGGAGGAGTTGGACAAACAAGATTTCCTGGACGTATGGAGGGACGGATGTGCGTACATAGATGCAGGGACATAAATAATCATACAATAAGAGATTTGCCTCGGGGAAATTTACAATATTAAAATTAAATCATTCCTCTTGTCATAAAGTTTAGCCAGTATGTCTACATACAGTGATAAACACATAAATTCGAATTGTTACTTTTATTTAACTGGAGCAGGGGATAAGTAGCAGTGAAAAACACATATATTCGAATTGTTACTTTTATTTAACTGGAGCTGGGGATAAGTAGCAACCACCAATTTATCAAGTGTGATTTATTACTAAATGCAGTCACAATGGTGTAAGGCTGAACGTAAAATATTTTTCATAACCACACTAGAAAAATCTGCGACAAGGGGAGTAGGCGAGTATAATTTGTTCTCACATGATTACGAATTACTTGTCTGAAGACCTCATTCCAAACATGTGACGTAGATTTTTGAGCAATACAAAAGAGAGGACTTTAAATACTTCCACATAGGACAACAGTTTGTAATTTTTACAAATGCAACTAGCAAAAACGCTTTATTGAAAGTGCATATTTCAATTTTAGTTAAGATTTAAAATATGGAGAAACGTCTGGGGTTAACGAAGACCTCTCAAGTCCGACAACTTAAATTATTTTTCAAACACTTAAATGGTTGTTTTTATGATACCGCTGTTGATATCTGGTACGTTTTGTTATCGTGTAATTCACTGAGAGTTTAAGCATCAATGCCGTCAGAACAAAACAATAAAAGAAAAAACAATATGTGAGTTCTTTATGACATCACACCATTGAAATTGTAGATCTTTCTAACATGCATCAATGACTCAGTTGCAACGGTGTCTTTACTAAACTAAAGCATTGTATATAATTGCAATGTTTCAGCAAAGAATTATTAATCATTATTAACAGCACGTATTGACCGAATTTCTTCTCAGGCTGAGCCAACATGAAAACGCCATAATCTAATTTACAAACGGCAAATCTCTTTTTGTGAGGCACTTTATTTTGTGTTGTATGAAAACAATTCTCTGTTGTAAGCCTTGTCATAATACTCAATTTATTTCATTTGGATTATTGTCGTTGTTTTTGTGTTAATCTTTAGTACATGTAGGAATAATTCTAAGGGTTTAGCTCGAATGATCCGTTTAACGTCTCAAACTTCAACGTCATGCCGATAGGCCATCGTGAACTCATGATCAGCAAATAGTTCAAGATCAAATATATGTATGATATTTTCGTCATATTATACCAACTGCTCGGTTACTTTTCTTTTAAAAGTCTAGCATATATTTAATATCTAGGAACTGGATATTGCCGAGAAATTTTATAAGCTGCTGTTTAGAATACTATATTGATAAACTTAAGATTGTCACATTTGATGTTTCTTTCCATTATTTAAACACGAAGAAGAAAATTAATCCGATATATTAAACTGGTTTAAAACGACATTCGTTTCAAAATCATCCTAACAAACAGATAATACCATATCATACAAATGTTAAGTACATATGAAACAAAAAGTTTAATGGTTTTCTATAGGATCAATTGCTACGGAAGAGCGATTCTGAACGGTTAAATATATTGTGAATCCAGTACTTTTTGATCCTCAATAATATACACAACAAGTCTTTTGACACAACAAGGAAAACCTTCAATATATAACCTTTTAAACTTTTTGAATTAAATAGAAGGATCTTTTCACAACCTTACTAATATAGTAATGTTTTTTTACTCTATACCTTTTATTATTGATTTAAATGTATCTCGGAGCTACAATTTGATATAAAACAGATCATTGATGTTCTATTAACGGTCATTTCCCGACGGGGAATATACAGTTATAGAGATGCTAACGTGAACACATTATGTTCAACCAGTTTTTGTTCTGGTGGAATATTGCAAACTGCGTCTACGTAAAATCGTTATCTTAATGGAATGAAATCGCATTTATTCGCTACATTGTTTACCTTGCCGATCACATCTCTTTAGATAATAGCATCGTTTTCAACATTTTGAAACGGAAAGGGTGAAGGGGGTTTGAGTAATATACTAGTTTTGAATAAAAATACATCGATCCTGCAGGAACAGCCATGTTCCAAAAGATCTACAAAACTCAAAAATGACATATAAGAATATGTACTTGAGTTTAACTATATGAAAATATACTGACAAACTAAAACATAAAGGAATTGAAGAGAAAACAAGAAAAAAAAAAGAATAAAAATAACAAAGATAAAACAAAGGGACCATGATAAGCCAAGGTCGCTCATTTGGGTTTAAAGGTCCAATACTAAGAAAAGTGAACATTTTAATTTCTTTTAAAAAGCACAGAAACTATTTCATTTTATTGGAAAATGAAAATTGGTATGTAGAAATTCGAAATAAATCTCAGTATATGTACAATTATTTTACTATGAAGTATGAAGAAAGTTAAAAAGACCTGGGGGGTCATTCTGTCGATTCATTGAAATTTCAACATAATACACATACATTTCTTTGAGTTCCAAAGACCTTCTGTAAATTTTGACCTGCCAATCTTCATTATTTAGTGTCTTGCAGAAGTCTATGCACTTGCTATGAAAAAAATTGCCAACTCACTTTCCCTTAGTAATGGACCTTTAACAGCTCAAGTATATAATAATATTGGTATTGGTTTATGCAAAACACATTTCTATCAAATTAGCTTGAAGTCTTAATCATATTAAAAATAAATTTTGAAGTTTTCCCAAAAGCCGTATAGAAAAATCTAATGTCCCTGATACAGCAGTCATGATCTCTGTCAAAGTAAGATGATTTAAATAAATCTAGTGGAGGGTCACACTAGAGATATTTCTAAGAAATTATTTCAAAAGAAAACCAATTGAATTTTTAGGAGACGGCATTTGAAGTTATATAAATATTTAGGTCTTTTGGTTATGTTTTTTTTTGTTTACAAATCGAAATTATTTGACATTGGTAAACAGTTACTTAGTAACTATTTGTGTTAAATTATTTCAGAAATGGTCGAACAGTTTATGATGATACATTGTGGTTGTGGCAATGTCTAACACGAATTACATGATACAGGGTAACCCAAGACGCATTTATAAATTTAAAAAAACAGATTAAATTAATGGTTAAGGCGATATTTGTACTAGTATTTCTGTATAGATCATCATCCCTCTCCTCCCTCGTTCTTTTTGTTTTGTCTATAAGTTTCAGAAAATAATCTGAAGTTCATAAATATTGTCAAAGACATCCACCATTAAAAATGTACCGACAGCGATTCCATATTTCTTTGCATCTATTACTTTTACATGAATAGGAAGATATTGAAATAACTTCATACAGACATTATAGGAACTAACCCACACATCTTAAGCACATTTTTTCTAAAGAATCCGCAAAAAGCAAGTATTTTAAAAGTGACTAGTGGTACGCTTATTTTGTACAAACGTATTAATATATGATTTTGCAAGATATTATTATGAATAAACAAAAATACTGTGCAGAAGGTAGTAAAGCGTTGCAACGCTTTCGAAAAAAAATGCATAAAATATTCATTTATTTCTGCAATTTTAACAATATCTAAGTTTTATTTTCACCCACTTTATCACTTTTCAGTGTCATATATACATTCTATGCCAAATGAACATGTTGAATATTTACCTAAACTATGGGCGAGTAGCTTTTAAGAATAGTAAAAAGGCCCAGAGCACACTAAAATTGTAGTTAGTCTGTTCCTAATTAACAATAAGAAGTATCTACAAGGACTGCAGCTACTCTCAAATGTTAAGGTCTTACTGATAGTCCAAAATAAATGTTATTTTTGTCATTATTTTGTTACTAAAAGAACACCTTTAGTCCAAACATGACATTGCGGGACATTTTCATATGTAGTTTATTTAGGTATTGTGGCAATGTTTTACGACGAACGAAAATGATTTCAACAATCTTGGTTTATGATAAAAACGAAACGAGAATTTTCAAACCGGTACAGTATAGGAAACAATAATAGAAATTACTGTATACATAACGGGAAAATTTCTTCAAAGACTTCATTCTGTCTACTTGAGGTTCCTTCATGGTTTCTGTAAATGACGTTTACTGGCAGTAATAGAAGATAATTGTCCTAAACCAAAAGTCTAACTTTTGCAGTCTCAAGTCCTCTGCCATGAAGTTGAACACAAAAACGTGACATTCATTGAATACTAACTTAAATAGAGTTACTTAAGCTTGTTTAACCTGTTCAATACAAACAAATGTAATGTGTCCTTTTTTAGATTACGCAAAATCACTATACGAAATAAAGGTGCAAGGCGACACACTGGTTTAAACAATAGCTAGGAAATGACTTAAAATTCGAGCTCAAGGAAAATCTCGATGCCATAATTTGCTTGGTTTCAAATCTTGAAAATGAAACACATCAATACTTGATAAAAATGATAAAATTATGTTCTCTTCAGTATCCCCGTTCCTTGTTTCAAACTACCATAAAACGGCAGGTTTTGTCACTTGTCTTGCTTTCAGATGGTAATATTGAACACATAATATAGAATTATTCGCGTTCTTCCACTAGTTAGGCATTTCTGAAATTATGGAAAACTGAAAAAGTGAGGGTACTTTATAAAACACATAATATGCCACTTAATGTTATAGGGATTTCAAGTCTTGCCAAGTATAGACGGTTGCATCAGTATAATTATAAAGCATTAATTAAAAACTTTAGCAAATCTGTTTTAGTTTTGCCATGTTGGCATATTTAACCCATCCGTTTTTTTTTATAACAAGAAAAATGCATTTAAATAGAAATCTATAGAAGAAAGATTAATGACATTTTAATATGCTTCAAAATGGAAAGCAAAAAAAAGAAGCATGGATCAGCATGCATGAAGGATGTTTAATAACAGTTTGAAAAAAAAGAACTCTATAAATCGGTGAATCGTGGAATTTTTATTCGTTTTGAATGATTGTCTAAATGATGTAGTGCTATGTTGTGAAATTATATTTTAGCTGTGTACAGTAGTTTATTATTATAATATATATATATAAATATCAGGACCAGAAGTTTTCTACTTGATATTTGAAATTACTGGCTCCTACGCCCTTGTTCATCTGACGTCAGGTTAAGGCAAGTTCCAGCCAAAATTAGGAGCATTTTTGCAATAAGTAGGATATGACTGGAACAATGGTTCTTACGGCTAGCCTTTGATGTGCTTAAATAAAACTGATTCCAAATACGTATCTAATATACGATTCTGATTGCTTTGACATCTGTCAATTTGATCAAAGAACAGGGAATGTCACCAGTGAAACCATAAATACCGATCAAGTAAAATCATTTATTTTTATTTACTGAAACTTGTAACATACGATTTACTTAGATGAAATTGCACGTGTAACAATTTACTGCAGGTGTTTTCCTAATTGTACAATAATGTTTCAGTACATTTACGATACAGATTGTTTTTTAGCTCGTTCTACAGTTCACGTACGAGGTACGTACAATAATGACAGAGCTACATCAGCATAAAAGATTAATCGCCTTTTGTCTTGTGTCAAATAACCATTATATTATCGATTACTGACAGGAGATTGTAAAATTGTTATACAATAGTAAAGAAATCCAAGGCCTCAAAGAAGATTATTAAAGACCAATGGAAAAAGTGTTAACTTGTGACAAAAAGCACCTTTTTAAACTTATGTATATATATAGGTAATGCATAAGGAACTGTTCCTTATAAAATCATGTTCTGTTGTGTTGTTTTGTATCAAACAGTTCATTGCACCACAAATATCATGAGGCAAATATCAATTTAATGACAGCATCAAAACAAAAAAATATATACGTCCAGGATGGATTCTATATCGCCTTCTTGTACAGCTGTGTTTTTTTATTCCAGCAGCATAAAGACGATGATAAGATCATAAATTGTTCCACAGTGTGTACAATGTATCATGTTCCTCAATTATTTATAACCATTAAGCAGCCTCATTCTTTAATTACCGATATCTGTTTTGCCATTTCTCATTAAGGAAAAGTGCTGCTTACATGACTACAAATTACATCAATATAGATAGATAATAACAAAGCTCAGTTTCTTGATTGGCATGACAGACTCCGTTTCTGAATTTTCGGTACCAGAAGTATAGGAAAACACGAATATTCATGAGGAAAGTAATATATTGTTAAGTAGAATGTTTAAAAAGTGTTCTATATTAAGAACAGCGAATTCGGTTGCTGATTACATTTCTCTTTGATATTCAGCATGATTGTATTTTGTTGTTTTTAAAATGTGTTTCTCTGTTATCTTCATTACCAACGTCTTTAACACCTAAGAAACAACAATTAATCTACCATGTCTACCAAAGGGAATTTGATAAACACGGAGCTCGATATAATGGTATCGGTCAATAAAGGAAACTCAAAGGCACAAGAACCACAAATAAGTCCTCTATATTGATGTTATTTCATTTTTGTGCTAATTATTGTTTCCAATTTTTATCATTTAAAGAAATACCTTTAAACGAATTACTTGAAATCTAATAAAATGAATTATAACTAGCTTGAAATAATGGCGCATGGAAACAAGATAAACCGAAAACCAACAGAGGCACAGCCCTTTCTTGAATAAATGTAAGTTATCTTCTGATCACATATAAAAGGCAATAATAGTATTCAAAAGATAAAATGAGTATTATCTATAACCAATATAATTATCCATAACCTGGCTTCTAATTGATGAATGATTCATACATGTATCTAGTGATAGATTGTTGTTAGATTTTTTTTTTTTGTTTACTGAGCTGAAGAACTATTTAGACAGTAGAAGAGTTCCAGCTTCCAGCAGACGAGGTTCCGCATACTGGGGCAAACACAGACCAAACGCATATTGGTCATACTATTATGGTAATTAAATGCTATATGTAATAGCATATATGGCGTGAAAATTAAGGGTTTTTTCTGAATCGTTAAATAAAATGCCGTTAAATTGAAGGACATATCTTGACATGCGATGAACTGCTACAATGTATATCTTGTTACAAAAACGTCGTCTTACGGTCACTTAAAGACAAATACCAGTCAAGTATTGCAAGCGTATGAAAAGTTAGGTTTAACTTCAAATTACTTGTATGCTGCAACAAAATGTATCAATTTAGAACATAACAGTGATGCCTGCTTTTATTCTTGAGCTCAAAAATAATTTTGATAGTAATTGTTGCATGAAGAGTAAAAGCGATGTAGCACGAAATTTATAAACACCAGCTGTACGGTTTATCATAGTCACATTGGCGAATGGGACCATGTTTTTGCTCAAGATATGAAAGACGTAGGCACTTATCTTGACCATATATCAATATCTTGACAATTTCTATGACTTACATTAAAATTTTCTCAACTACACATGCAGCGTTATTACCAAGCAATATCGAATTTCCGCCAGTCTATTTTATTAGCAGTAAAACTGCACATCAGTCAGGAGACCTTATGATCATCGTATATTATATAAAACGACATTTCATTGTCTTCTTTCCCTAATTTAGAACTGCAATGACTGCATCTTTAAATGGAAGTTATTTTTGTCTCACTCTGCACAATCACACTGACAAACCGATCGTCGTTAATGTTAATGGCAAATGATGCAGTATGGGAACATATTTAGGATAAAGGAGTGGTCACAAAAAAAAAGAAAACGTTAGTATCTGTTCATCAGTTGATTCTGGGAAGGAATAAAATTTACAAAAGTATGCTTTCACACCTAAATACTTGTGAAGGTCTTTGAAAACAAAACAAAGGGGAACTTTTATAGCTATTGTTTTAGTATCATAATAGTTTAGCGTTTTGGACATATTTTAGAACTAGATTATAAACAGTCAGCGTCAGCGAAGGAAGTTATATCAATGATGAAAATGTTACTTTCGCACTAAACTGTTAAGACTTTTAATGTTTAGCACGTGATTTATGCAAGGTTTGGTTTGAGGATAATTCATGACAATACTTACTTAAGGATTGTTGTGTCAGCATGGTCAATGGCATACATACACGAATTCATTTTAGCCTTTGCAGTTTATGACATCCGTTGCCGTCCTCCTGTTTGGGAAGTATTAGAATGAAACTTCCAGAGTCAAGTACTCTTTTAAGCCGTACTACATTCGTGCCGCAGTAAAAGCTCATAAACTCTAAAATGTAGCTTGAATGTGCACTTTGAGTGAATACAACATTTTTGTGTAATTTTAAAGAGTGAAAATTCCTATACAGCTAAGGCCCATTGAAATGCAGATTCAAATGCGTACAAACCATATCATTAAAAATATAAATCCACTCAATGGAAATTGTTAATTTGTAAGACTTTAACGATTCTCAGCAAAGTTTGACATTAATTTGTATTTAATTTGCGAGAGAGACGTTTGAACGTTTTTAAGTTATCCCTGAAAGAATACATGGAATTATTGTCGTAAAGGGATTTCCACTTCTTTCTTATGGATATGTGGTGAAAAATGACATAACAAAAAAGACTGGTCTAGTCTTAAAGATAATAAGAAAGGCAGGTACGCGTTATTATCATGGATACATTAAATCTTGAAATGCCCATATAACTTGTGAATTCTGAAAGACGGCTAAATCTGTCGCATATTTGCGAAGGAAAATTATTTCATGTTATTACATATTGTCATTGTGTTACTGAAACATTAGTGTAAAATGCGTCTGATAATTTCTTTGACACGGGTTCAATTTCTGGTTAAACTCACAAATGTTTTTCTATGTCTATAAAAATATGTTTCTCTCTTCAATACCGTATTTTGTATTACAACATTTGGTTATGCCAGACATGAAAATATTGCATCCATCTGTTAATCTTTCGGTGAAGACTTTGCCAACTTTTAATTTGATATGTTTAGAGTAGACCTACCATTTGGTACTATGATGTAACATTTTCAATTAAATACAAATATAAATGATATATTTTTCTTTTAGACGATACAATAATATTATGATATTTTAATTAATTTTAAAACAAATGCAGCAAAACTGGATTGAAATCTGTGTAATATGAACAATGTATATTTTACCAGTCGTCGTTTCAGCTGATATCAGGAAAATTAGTTATGTGTTAATGTAACAAATCTACCAGGATGATATCAACACAGTTTAGTAGGTGAAGTACTGTTTCGTTTAATTGTTTCTTTTATTTCTGTTATATTAAACAGTTAACGTTTAGATTTTTGTTACAGTAGAATGTTATAAACAATTTACTCTATATACACACCACCGTGTACAAGTTCTCCTGTATGCTTAATAATATTTGTTTGAAACTTTGAATTGCTTCATGTTGATCTTTATGCACCTAACGATATGGATACTGTCTCCAGGGGGTGTCTGTTAAGGGGGTCTTTTACGACGGGTTTTCGATGGGTTGGGGTGTTTTTTCAGAAAAAAAAACTGCCTTCCATAGACTGTCCAGAGGGGTCTGTTCTTGTCTTTAGAGACGGCTTGTTAAGGGGGATGTTTTTCAAAAAAAAAAAAATGTCCAGCAGGGGGTGCTCGTACAGGTGTGTGTGTGTGTGGGGGGGGGGGGGGGGGTGTGTTGAGGAGGGTCTTTCACGATGGCTTGTCCAGGGGGTATTTTTCTGGAAAAATGCCTTCCATAGGTTGTGTAGGGGGTACATTGTGTCAAATTACTTTGTCCAGGGGATGTTTCCCCTACATATGCTTGTCCAAGGAGGGCGTTTTAGGGGTGTGTCCAAGGGGGGATCTGGGGGCTGAAATGCCTTCCAAAGGGGGTGGGGTTTGGATTTTTTCTGGAATAATGCATTGAGGCGCCCTCTGTCTTAAAAGGTAACCGGTATTTTTGGTTCTTTCTTTGTTATAATTCCTATGTAGCTTGATACCAATATCACTGGTACCCTTCTAAATTCTATTTTTCAGATTGTGACATTTGAATGCGTACGAGACAAATTTCCTAAATTATAACTTCTAAATGTTGTTATATATGTTTGAAAGTACGAAAATACTTTCTGAATGAAAAAATGCGAATAATGAGACTTGATGGGGACACATTTAAAGTGTATTATGAAATTTACAGTTAATGATTAGCAAATTATGACCCATAGAAAGAAATACGGCGTAGAAAATTAAAACTTAAGCATTAACAATTTAAACATAACAAAATAATTATGTAAAATCCATTTTGCATGTAGGAATGTTTGTGACAAAATGTTATATTTTACACTATTGATTATCTTTTCCATACAAACAAATTAGAAAATGGGACATAGAAATTAGAAATTGGGACAAAGAATATTAGGATATTATTTTACCATTGTATCAATGTAATTTACATGCAAAAATAAGTCATTTACATGAATGGAATTTTTACTTAAATGCCCTTCCATACATATGCACAAAACAATCTTACTTACGACTGTCCTTTCCTTTATCACATAAGTATGTCGTTTGAAGTTATTTGGCTGTTAATACAAAACAGAAAAGTAGGACGATATAATTTCGTCAAGAGCTTTTGATTTTGACTGGCGCATTTAGCGAAGAAATTCAAATAATGAATAGAATAATGGATGGCCCCAGGAAATTACACGTAAAGATTGGTTTGAATGTAAATTTGTAACACCTATACTCATTATTGTGTCAGTGATATTAGAATATGTATTGAAATGATTCATTTATTTAGGTTATGTTTTCATGATGTGGCTATTCTTAATTTACTCTTTAGTCACTGACCAATGATAGTGGAGCAATAAAAATATTCTAATTGTATGGTGCCAGCAGTTTTTTTTTTTTTTTTTCGTTACGTTTAAAAATATAGAAATGCCATCACTGCATTGTGATGTTGTTTCGCTATTTAAGGTGATTGACTGAACCGGTATGCACTAGTTGCATTTCGTAGAATCTACAGTTACTGTATTTTACATAATTTCATAGTTTAGAAATATAGTTATAAATAATTCTCTACAATATAAAGCACTCTTCAATGAAAGCGTGACTATAATCGATGCCAAACAATCAGAAATATACAAATGTCGCCCATGACCTACAATGTTTCTGTGTGACTCAAATTCAAACACGAAAGAAAAAAAATGACAAAACAATGCCAGTCGTTATAGGAGACAGAAAACTTGAGGCCGTTAATATATTAGATAACAACTAAAGGTCATTCATACTCCCAAGAGCAATTTCTGTCGGATAATCCGCATCTTTGAATGTTACCTTAGCATGTCTGTCATGCGGGAAGCAATTACTGTCGGAGCCTTTCTTGAACTGCGCTTTGGTATGTCTGTCATACTAGGACAATTACTTTAAATACTGTCTATGAGTAATTACTGTCGGATTTTCCACATCTTTGAATTTCATCTTGGTAAATTTGTCATACTGGAAGGACTTTCCGCATCTGTGGACTTCACCTTGGTATGTCTGTCATACTAGGAACAATAACAGTTGGATTTCCCACATTATTGAACTTTACCTTGGTATGTCTGTCATACTGGAAGCAAGTATTGTCGGACCTTCCATATGTTTGATGTTCGTCTCGGTATATCTTTCATACTAGGATTACTTGATGTCAGACCTTCAGCATCGCTGAACTTCACCTCGGTATAACTTTATGCTAGGGGTAATTACTGCCGGATGTTCCACGATTTTGAAGTTCACCTCGGTATATTCTTCATACCTGAAGTACTATTTGTCGGACCTTCTGAATCTTTGAACTTCACCTCGGTATATTTTTCATACTAGGAATATTTCCTGTCGGACCTTCCGCATCTTTTAACTTCACCTTATTATATCATTTATACTAGGAGCAAATACTGTCGGACTTTCTGCATCTATGAACTTCAATAAAAGGTGCAATTACTGTTGAGCCTTCGAATTTTTGAACTTCACCTCACAGTAGGACATAACATTTACAATAGCTGGTTTTGGTGAAACTCATCTATTTTCTGCTAATTAAACTAACGTTACATGTAACTTTGAAAATAATCTTAGTAGTACTCTTTAAAATAATAGCTGTGTTTTGTTTTGACTCTTCCATTTTCTCTGGAAATTGGAGTTGAAACTTAATATCTCAAACTTGCTTTTCTCAAACCTCTGGCTATCCCGAAGACATGTTCAAGTCCTGTCTCGAAACGACGTGAACAGAATGTCATTGTAAGTCGAATTTCTGTTATCTCAAAGTGTAACGTTCGATTTCATAGAATTGCAGATACCGAGCTGTATTAGCTGTATATATAAGCCTAGGTCATATACTAATACCGTTTTCTATACTTATGGAGCGGGAATACTGATATGAGCCGTGCCGTGAGAAAACCAACATAGTGGGTATGCGACCAGCATGGATCCAGACCAGCCTGCGCATCCGCGCAGTCTGGTCAGGCTCCATGCTGTTCGCTTTTAAAGCCTATTGGAATTGGAGAAACTATTAGCGAACAGCATGGAGCCTGACCAGACTGCGCGGATGCGCAGGCTGGTCTGGATCCATGCTGGTCGCATACCCACTATGTTGGTTTTCTCATGGCACGGTTCATATATTAAGACTGAGGCTGGCTTGCCGCAGGTGCGTTTGAACCACGCAGTTCCCTTTCTAAGACTGCTGACTGTTTCAATGCGATATTCCTATTATTCAACTTGTGTTTTGTCGGTACCGTTTTATATGTCTGTTTGTATTAATTTGTCTCTTTTTATGTCTTTCTAGTCCTATTTCATTGGTTTAAAATTCAATTTCGATTTCCTCTTGTTCACTTCTAATTGATTGTTTATTTAGTTTCAAAGATAAGAATCAAAACAGAGGAACTTTGTCGTCTGTATGTTATTGATTTTCTGCATTAATATTCTAAGAGTGGTTGTTTGTTATTGTAACATGAGAACTACGCAAGGTGAATATTTAGTTTTTCAACTCGAATGACGTTCGATAAATTTTTTCTTACTAAAATTTTCGAAATCATATCGGATTTTCTACAGGCGACCATGTCTAATTAAACAGAATATAAGAGAATATAAATATGGTTGTTTCTTGGGAAGATCTGAAAAAGACCACATTTTATTTAAAAAATTATTTATTCTAATGAGGGCAAGATAAAGTATTACATCTATATGCATGTATATCATTAAAAAAAAGTATTGCCATTGATTTTGGTTTCTCAGCAAAATTTTTACTGGTTAAGAAGATGTTTTCCATTCTTTGCCACATCCGAAGGTCTGGAATCAATTCGTTTGATCTGTGTATTGAATTGTACGTTGAAAGCCGCACAATACAAAATTTCAGTCACGTAACATGTCCAGTGTTCCAAAATTCTCTACCCGAGAAATTTATTGTGTTTTTATTTATCTGTTTATATGACTTATCCGGGTACTGAATTAACGAGTTTCTGTTAAGATAAATATTTCGTATAAATTCCTTTCATAAGTTATTGATCCTTAAACAACGCAATTCAGTGATTTTTCTTTCTCCATTTTTATATTTACAAGATATGCCTATTGATTTTAAAGCACTTAACTTCCTGTTAATTTTAGTGTTCTGCCTAATTTCGTACAATTTCTTAGAATCATAGAATTCACTGAAACATATGATATAGGTAAGTGTACTGCCTCATCCTCAAAGTCTCTCTTTTCACATTATATCTCAGAACAATTAAATCATAATGTCACGGAAGCATTCTGTATATCTATGCCACAAATTCTGTTTTTACTGGATTATTTGCTCAATACGTTGGAGACATAGTAAAACGGCGCTGTGTTTTTGTGATATATTTATTTGTGCGTGGTCAAATGCAGTTTGTATTCTTCATATGACAGAACAACCTGCGGATATTGCAGACATGATGTTTAATAGCGCACCGTTTGCATTACTTATTTCAGAATTCTGAATCATTCTCACAGCAAGGATCAATGGCTGGTGGTGCATTTAATACTTAATACCGAGAGCAAATGCAAAAGTTTCTAGCACAAAATGTATCCTGCAAATACTGTATATACTGCATAAATGCTGCATTAATGCTTTTTTTGGCATACATCGTGTATCGTTATGCTGTAGCAGCATACACTGAAAATATACTGAAATAAGCTACTGAAATGATGCTGCGTTAACTTAAAAACTAATGACATAAAGCACACTACTGTAAATATGCTGCACAACTGATGCTTTCCTGTTGCACATAAAATGAATTTGAGTCAATACTGCATTTATATTACAAAGGTATGCACGAATAGCTTTGCTTAGGGCTTAACAAACTGCAATCAACTTCCTTTCATGTGCATAAAATTTAAATACTGCTACCAAAAAGAGACTTCCTACTATGCATGAAATATGTTTTTCACTTTTTACAGGAAACTATTCTAGACTGTACAATGTTCAATAGTTTTTATTATTCTTCAAATAAATTAGAAACTCTAAAGTTTACGAAAATGTTACACATGAAGATGTCAGACAGATAAAGTGACTGAATATTTCGAAATATTATATTTTAACGAAATCAAATAACATCATAATTGTATTATACATCCAGTCTGCTCAGATCAAGTTTTAGTAGAGCCCCAGTACTCAGTTTGAATCAGGTGCATAGCTAAACTTGAAATGATATTTAAACAACTCAACACAGGGTGCCTTAGTAGATGCAATATATAACACACTGTACCTTATACGTTATAGAAAACCACACGTCTAATGTGCTTTTTCAATATTGTTTCAAACAAAATAGTCACTTAATTTAAAGAAGTACAACCATTTGTAAAATGTAAGTAAATCACAATTACATCACATAAGTTATGTATGTTATAATATACATACTCGTTCCAAAACCAGTGTACTGAGTTATTGACTTAATCTGGAACATCTATCTCCTCTAATGGATTAATTACATTTTTTGTAATAAATCCATAATGACGGTACCAAATTCTGCATGAATCACAATTACTTGTCTGTCATCGTATGGTTTATTACACATTCTTAAAGGGAACGAAAGTTCTCATTACCGTAGGATTAGTATATTTTCAGGGAGAAAGGATGATTAAGTTTTCGAGAAAATTGTTCAGGAAAGATGGGATTTTAAATCAGGCTAGCTAAATAATAGTTACAACCTGTTTTGTCAGCATCGTTGACTGCATTGATACGAATATACCAAATGCAAGCTTTGATTTATATTTAAGTACACAGTATGTTAGCTTCAAAAATAGTTCCTAGTTCGGTTTGTGATGCTGTACAAAACATGATACAAAATAACGCTCACTCTAGATATATATCCTTCGACATGATGACATACAACTTTTTTCCGCTTATCGTATGGTCCCCATTTGCACTAATAGACTAGCCTTAACCAAGAAAACAGAGGCCAGGTTAGAACAAACTATAATATAGAGAGGGGATCTGAGCTGATGGAGCCTGCCTTTCATAGAAACTAGCAAAGTCAAAATTCAAAAGCAAATATCATATCAAAAGCGTGATTAAAGTGTAATATTGCATTTTTCAAGTAAAAATCCAGCAGACATGAACGTGTTTGAAAAGGATGGAGGAAATTATAGCTTTTAACCCAATATACCAAACTCTTCCTGTAACCAGTAAGAAATAATAACTTTCCAAATATGATTTTCTTATTTTGACTGAGGCAGTCCTTTAAAGAAAAGTCAAACTACGCGCAGGGGTTGCTTCCCTTCATCTTCAGAAATATCTACTATAGGTAAGGGAGATCACTGCGTAGAGGATTGAAGAAAAGAACTTATAGTGTATTAGTCCGATTTCTTTATTTCTAAAGCATCAACTTCGAATACTTATGCGACATTATCGTTAGTTTAACACATTTAAATGCACAGCAACCGGAAATTGCTTTTATAAAACATTCACCAAAGATACACTTTCTGCAGTAAAATGTGCATAACGCCACTTCTAACAAAACCAATATCAAGCATTGCAATTGCTACATTATTATAAAAATTCCAAAAACATCAAACAAGTGCAGTTGAAACACAATGTCTCAAACTCGTTTATCTCACAATTCCGGCTATTTTGAATACTTTTTTTCGAGATTTTAGTAGCTACTAGTACATTTTAATTTGACTTTAGCTGGTACAACAAAACCACCTAAAGTAACAGTTAAGCTTGCTTTTTTGGAACTATTCGTTTTTTATGTTATAAGTTCAGGAAAGCTTTTCGTTCTTTAAAAGCGTATTATTTTCCCATACAAATTCTTGAATAATTATTGGTAATGTTCATTTCAACTTTTGATAAGCTTTTATGGCAGACATTATCACAATATTGCTATCCATAGTCTGGCATCAGCCGAATACTCTCCGACCTTTGTATGCAATTAACTTCAGTTGGACTTACAGAGCCATACAGTTGATGTAAGTGTTGAATATATTTACTCCAGACATTTATAGGAAGCCGTAATTCTGTTATATATGTAATGAAAGTTTGACGATCTGGAAGTTCACATTACTGATGCATGAGTTGCCTGGTTTAATTCTCCAATGAGCCTTCAAATGCGGATTTATGGCGTGATAAATTTCGCCTTCAGTGATATACGCTGATTAATGTCAGCTTGATTAAGGCGCATCAAACTTATTCACTATATGACAAGAATAACGTTTTTTTTGGGTTTTGTTTTTTGCATTTGATTTGCGTTATCAAAATGGCATTGATAAAATGAAACAAAATTTAGATTAGACAAACTGTTGCAATTCTGAATGAATTTCAGAACGAAAACGAATAATTTTATCACTCACGTCTCCAACCGTATTTCTTAAAATGTATATAATTTTCATGTCTATTAGTGCGTCTGTGCCCCAAACTCAAGACACATACCAATTTACAAATAAATGTATAGATAATAATAATTAATAATAATGAATTAGAATTAATAATAAGGAATGGTGTCCGTTGAAAGGAATGCGAGAGTCGGAAGAAAACAAAATGACGATGATGAAGAAAGGTATAACCACTGTATTCGAAATTACAATCTTATAGCCACAATGATGTAACAAAACCATAAATGTGAAACCCGAATTTTTATATTTATAGTTTCGTTATTTCGACTTTCACCACTGTTTCTTCGAGTTTTCTTCATCGTAATTTTGTTTTTCACCATCGTCGTTTCAACTTTCGTGATTTCGACACCTTGTGGTAGCGGTTAAGAAACAGTTTAAGAAATGATATAGTCCAAACGCTATCAGTATGCAAATCCAAAAACTTTAAACAAGATATCAAAATGTTCCTTCCTGCCATTTCGGGAACTGTATATAATAATATATATCTTGTTCCAGCAAAATAAGAAAAAGATAGAAGAAAATCCCTGCTACGGATTTTGTGGATATGACAGTAGATAGAACGTTTCAAATTGAATAAACAGTAATATTGCTAACTCAGGGCATGTTTGTGGAACTATTACTGTATACACGGGTGTGTTACATCAGAAATTACAAGTACATTCCATTTTCTTAAAACACCAATATTATGTATACCTGTATTACGAAATATGGCAGTGCAATGCATCTTCCGTTATTTTGATTTTAAATTATTGACATACGCCTGGTTACTATAAACGTTATGATAATTTAAGTAAAGTCTTACCACGCTTGTTTAACTTTTCTTCAGCTTGGTATATGTTAGCTGTGTAAACTGCAAACAGTTCCAGAATGTGTGGTAAGTAAAATGATACTAGCTGACAAAAATCATTATCTACACCAGTTAGCGATTTTTTAAAGAAACAAACTGTAAATGTAACAGGACATTTGCGACGTAGCGTTCTATATCCCACCAGGCGTCATGGTTTTGTTGATGTGTGATGATTTTAAAAGTTTTAATTACAAAAATTCCACCGTGAACACATACCCTTTTTATTTTATAATTTAAAGAGCATACATTAAAGAATGAGATATAGCAGAATAAAAATCTTTCACTGTCGCGACAAAAAAACGTGTGATGCGATTTGTAAACTAACATGTACTTTTAAGCTCTCATTTCGCCGCTCCGAACGGGTCAGTTTTTCTTTAAAAATGTTTAAATACAGTTTTAAAATCGATTTTGGAATATATCGCAACTTCCAAAATGAATATTATTTACGCATGTGTGAAAATCAAAAATCAAATTTGGACCATTTTTACCTGAATTATAGCGGAATAACTAACTTTTCCATGAGAAGTAAAACTTTCATGTACCGCTACAATAAAAGACGGGGATTATACAAAAATATTTCTGCACCCGGATTCTGCACCTGGTCCAGTACAAACCTGTTCTTCGCAAGTAACTGCCAACTTCCCCACATGAATCAGAGGTGGACCACAAATGACTTCAGACACAATGTCTATTATCAAATCGTCACGAAGAACATTCGCATCGCCCGAGGACTGAACTCACGATCCCACCTCTCGTAGATCTGCGATCCTTTATTGAGCTAAGCGGGCGAACTCTAGTAAATTAATGTTCTAATGCCTCTAATATTTAGTAACTATTTTACATCTGATACGTCGAAGATCCATTTTCAAAGCTCTGGCTTTATAATTCAAGAAAACACTACTTAATTTTCTCCATATTAGACCTTTTTCAAAACACCTTGTAAAAATGAATACGATAAAATCTATACCGAAACCAAGAGACGACTCAGCCGCAAAGTCATATTTTGTAAGGTTTCTTTGGAAAATGACAACCGTTCAGTTTTATACGCTTTTTATTTCAGCCATTACTATCTCAATTTTCCGCGTTTCTGAGCATAAGCTCCATACGAAAGACTCGTTATTCTTGTCATACAGTGAATAAGTTATATGCGCGCGTCTTAACAGTTTTTACTAGAGACCGCCGAAAGTTCTAGAACCACCTGAGAATAATCAGCGTATATCACTGAAGGCGAAATTTATCACGCCATAAATCCGCATTTGAAGGCTCATTGGAGAGTTAAACCAGGCAACTCATGCATCAGTAATGTGAACTTCCAGATCGTCAAACTTTCATTACATATATATCAGCGACTGTCACATCAATTTCATTAACACCCACACATTTATACAGAATATAATTTATGAAAACTAAATATGGTTTTATCAATGACGTATTAATTGAACTCCAACAAAACCGGAAACAAGTAATCCTGTAAAACCGTGCTGGATTTGAAAGTATCCAAACTGAAGTAATAAAATGCAAGTTTAAGACATTTTGTCTGACAAATAATGTCCTAGTGAGTGTAGTTTACTGTAATTACAGACGTAGGTCCAGTTAATTACAAGCTTTTACAGACATTTAGGGACAGTTTACATTTAAGTATGTCTGACAGCGTTGCAAGAAAGCTAAGCGGTAATAGAAACGTGTATGTCTAACACTATTTATTTCAGATCGGGTTCTTGTTTTCCTGAAAAGTCATGTCCTAGTTAATAATCGTCACTTATACAGCTAGCAGCTGTTATCCTAACGGCATTAAATTAAACGTTCTTGCATACATTCAAAGACAGATCTCATTTAACAATGTCTGATTGCATAACGATGATACAAATGAGCATGTTTTAAAATTAGTTGGTTCATATTATGATATCCTTAGGAAACGCGTATGTTTAACATTACCTAATTCATACTGAGTGCTTTAGAAAACAATGCTTGTGTTACAATATGCACATTTCCAAGTTTTAAGTGCTCCTGGCAAGTTATGTCTACTTAATAATATGTAAATACTGTAACTGAAACATCTAGTTATATGTGCAAAAACGATTGAAGAATTTATGTCAAGGGATAGCCTGAAATGCTAAATCTTTGAAAGTGGATATATAAATTATTGGACTAACTGTGTGAGGAAATACAGAAAGTTCATCTTTTGAGATGTTCCCCTGAAGTTTTTGTGTGTGTATACTTTGTTTTGATGACGAGACAAGGAGGATTATTGTAGAGTGCTGTTCTATTGATTTTTACGGATAAATACTGGACATGTTTGTTGTTTACACTGTCAATATATCAGGCAAGAATGACAAAGAAAGCACATGACAAGAGCAGTGCAGATACTCCTCGAGTCAAAAAGGTCAGAAGTTAGTGAGATCAGTATAAAGGAACTTGTATGTATATGTTATATTTTAAATCCGTTAGTTTGCTTCATACTGCCACTGTGACATTAGTCAAGTTTGTGAATTATTCCTACAGCAAATGTAAGATAGAAACAACAAACAGTAATGTTCTGTTATCCTCCTTAAATCCTTTATATTGATTAAAAGTCTCCTGCCAACAGATATAAAGCAATAATCGTTAGATTTACATCTTGGTATAATTGTTCATTTTAGCATTTAACAACCAATTTAAACACGTATGACAGAAACACATTACTCAGCGCACGTTTTGTTCTTTGACAATTTGTAAATCTATTGAGTGCATGTAAGTACGTTTTAAAGAGATGTCAGTCTAAATGAACAGAGTAACATGATATTCCCGTTGTGAAAGATCGTTCCTCGCAAAAGTAATTTTCTTTACCATAACATGGCAGAAATTGCCCTCTAGTGTACACAATAATGCTACTTTCTAATTTATAGACAATTTTGTGATTGATCAAAATTACTGTCTTGTGTGCATGAATAAGCTGCTTGTCTTTCGGCACTAAAAAAATGTAGTAAGTGATATTAACCTTTAGCCTGCTAGCGGCAAGCTATTCTGCCTTTGCGACCAGTGCAGACCAAGATCAGCCTGCACATCCGTGCAGTCTGATCATGGTCTGCACTGATCGCTATTCAGTCAGTAAATTTTCAGTGAACACCCCTAGTAATAATAAATGGTATTGCCCAAATTGAATGATGGACCAGTCCATTTTAGAAATTTAGCAGGCTAAGGGATAAGTACGTAATCTTTTGTTTAAAATCAAGTACAAAGACATCAAGTCGGTCGCGATCGACATGGATGAAAGTGCGAAACAAAAACTTTCGTTTAATTCAATTGTATTTGTTCAAGGTAAAATTGAATCACTTGATTTTAGTATTCACGCCATTAAACGCACTTGGTTTGTATTTGATGCAAGAACTCTGTTACACCCCGCCTTTCCTTGAATATACTACTTGCAATTTTCAAACGTTGCGAAACGTTATATACATTTTAAGTATCATAATGATTGAAATGCATGTAAAGGGGCAACCCTGTTGACTCCGACAACAATAAACATACTAATGATAAGAGTATGTACGACAAAGTACGCCCCCCTCCCCCCACACACACCACGCACACACTGTCCACTTTACACTCCGATGACATTCCCATCCCTCCATTCCAATCAAACAATATGCTTCTGCTCCGTTTGAACAAGGTGTACTAAACTCCACTTTCATGCTGTAAAATGTCTTCTGTAAGAAATGCAAAATACTGTCATTCCCCTAATAAATTATTACACTTTAACAGGATGTCTTTTAAAGTATGAAGGTGTGAAAACGTTACATACAAAACTTATTAGATTGAAAATAGCATACTCAAAAACAAATCTAAGATGATATACTTTACAATATCAATTCTAAATAAAATGTACATTACACCTTTAAGTGCCCAGCTCCCTAGAAATAATCTTACTAGTTGAAAAAGATGCCACTATGTATTTGAAAATAAAAAATAGATAAAATTCCTTACAACAGTATAACTCTTTTACTAAAATATCTCTTTATCATGTAGTTATGTCTTTTGTTGTGACACAAAGGCAATCCAACATCTGTGAAAAGGTTTAAGGAATGACTCTCAATACATTTAAACAAAACGAACGTTATTAAGGACTGTCTTTCCTTTAAAAATTGTGATTGCCTTAGTGTGTCGTGTAAAGTTTGTTTGGCTTTGAATACATAACAGAAAAGCGGCACGAAAGCAAGAAATTTCAGTGATGAGTAATATATTGAATGGCCACAGGAATTTAAACCTAAATTTCTAAAGTAATGAATCCGAAAACAAGTGTGAAATATATTTTCCACTTTTGATCGTTTCAGTGATATCAGAATACATTTTGGAATGATTTATTTGCATAATGTTTTCTCTTTATAAGGTTATAACAATATATATTAGATACTAGTATACAAATCTTATCTCTGCATTTTGAATTCGATAGTGTTTTTTCTCTTAATTTTCTCAATTTGAATGCATTTAGTTGCCTTTCGTTTAGTTGCCTTTCGTGGATTTTATAGTACATTTTTTTGTATTTGATATTCCTACGCGGTTCAGACAATTTACTGTACGCGAGCATGAATTCTTCTTTGAAAGCATGGCGAAAATCAATACAAGACAGTCAAAAGTATGAAAGCCTTCAGTATATCCGACAACAGTATAAATAAAAGTAAAACAATACAGTGTCACAAAACCCAGATGCATTCAAGTCGTTTAAATTAGATAAGTAATGAACACTCTTATACTCACTGGAACAATAACTGTCAGACATTCCGCAACTTTGAATTTTACCCCTTTGTCTGTCAAAGTATGCGCAATGACTGTCGGGCCATCAACAACTTTGAACTTTACCTCGGTATGTCTGTCAACTACGGACAAGGACTGTGTGACCTTCCGCATGTTTGAATATCACCTCTGTATGCCTGTCACACTAGATCAATTACTGTCGTACCTTTCACATCTTTGAACTTCACCTTGGTATGTTTGTTGTACAAGGAGCAATTACTGTCGAATCTTCGGCATGTTAGACTTTCATCTTTAAAGTTTGACTTAATATCTGTCATACTAATGGCAACTACTATCATTTCTCGCACTCTTTGAACTTCACCTCGGTATGTCTGTCATACTGGGAACAATACTGTCAGACAATCCCCATCATTGCTTTTCAACGTGATATTCGTCTCATAGTAGGACATATATCTACAATAGTTGATTTCGATGGAACTCATCTATTCTCTGCACAATTTACTTACATATACCTGTTAACTGCTTAGTAGAACAGTATTTCATTCCGACTGTACTGTTTACTCCAGAAATTAAGATATATTTAAGATGAGGTCAGATGCCATTTTCTAAACGTACTTGTGTATGATATTGAAATGCTGGTATTAAGACTGATGTTGGCTTAGCGCAATACTTTGTTCGTTTGAACCACTAAATTCTCTTTCTAAGATTATTAACCGTTCCAAGAGAATGTTCCTGTTTTTAAGATGCGTTTTCTCGGTTTTATATGTAAGAATGTTGTCTTGTATATTGGTTGTATTAATATACCTCCTTTATTTTATGCCCTTTCCTTTCCAATGTATGGGTAATATTCCTTTGCCATTTCCCCTAGTATAGTTCTAAGTTATTGTTTGATTATTTAAATCCCATGATAAGAATAAAATGCTGAAAATTGTTAGCTTAAATGTTTTCCTGTATTGATAGGGTGGTTGTCTGTAATTGATACACGGGAAACTGCTCAAGGTGAATATTGCATTACGAGCTCGTATGACGCTCAATTTTGTTATATTAAAGTTTCCGTCCATTTGTTTAATTATCTGAGGAAACGATATTAGAATTTCTATAATCATGTCTATTTAATTAGAATCTAAGAATTGGTTGAATTAAGTATCGAGGTCCTACGTCCATATTAAGTCACAAAGATATTTATTGGAGTCCGTCCTCTCTAATTAAGTTTGCCTTTTCTGTGCGTTTTCAAGTTCTGTTAGGATTTTGTTCTGTTAATCACGTTTTGTTGTCATTGCTGTCAGACGGTTACTTTAATATTCATGTTTTTTATTTATTGGTTGAAGCATTTTTTCAAGCATGACTCTATCGGAGGGATCAGCTGCAGCAGAAATAACTTTCTTTACTTCGATGCTTTAGACAACCAACTTAACAAGGTCTCCAAGTTCATTGAATGGTGCGGAGTCATTGCTGGTCAATGTATTCAATACTTTTGGATGGGTTAGTCAAGAGTGATTCAGACCACTGATTGGTTAAACAACTTGGCCAAGATTTTATGCCCATAAATATTATGCCCAAATTTGATGAACATTGCATAAGAACTGTTCGAGTAAGAGAGCGGACAGTTTGACTTCGTAATTTTGAGTAATTCAGGGGCCAAAAAGAGGCAACACAAGTAAACTTTCTGTTTTTGCTCTTCTATTGGTTGGTTTTTTTCGTGGCCACGAGATAAATATCGTGGGAAGGAGATAATATGTCTTTGCCACAAGATAATTTATCATAGTTATGAGGAAAAAAATAATCACAATGACACTTCGTCATTTTCGCATTTTTTTGCAGAAATAGAAAATCACCAACGGATTGATATGTTTTTACTTGCAGGTGTGGCATTTATACACTAGTTTTGAACAACCAAAATGATACACACTATGGCTGTTCTTACTAGAAATGTGTTATAACACGCACAATACAAATATTTACTGTTTATCTCGAAATTTCATTAATTAAGGGTTTTACGTTTGAACTTTTAAATTCAACTGTTTTGGCATCTGAAAGAATAAGGAAAGAGAAATTTAAGTAAATTAAAAGCACAAGATATCCAAAAATGCCAGTTCATAACATAGAGTGCCCTTAATGATATAAGCAATTTACCAGAGTATCATGAAAATCTTTCAAGGGGTTAAGTAGATACGGAACGTAAACGGATGTACAGAAAGATGGACGCACTAACAGACGGAAGAATGACGTAAATGGAGGATGTTGAATTGTCAACCTAATAGCTCTGATTCATAAAACTCATTATGTTGTAGGAAGAAGAAAAACATAACCCGCCCTGACGATTTGACATTTTATAACTGATGTGAAGAGATATGAAATCATTTGTCCGCAAACCTGATTCAACAGAAGAAGTTGTTAATTACAATAGAACAATTAAACAAACTGAAAAAGGTGAGATACATTTTGAATATCTAAGGATAATAAAATGGAATGGTTTCAATTAAAACACATTTTGAAATATGCTTGCGTTTTTTTTTTTTTTTTTTTTTTGTTTTTTGTTTTTTAATAAAACATGAAAAGCATGGTTCAGTTATATAGCTTAGATAGTTTTAACAAGTGAAAAGGTTGGAACGTGCTTCCAGTCAAGTATGAAATTATTAACATTCATTTCTGACAAAGACAGAACTATAAAAAGCAGAATAAAACTATTCAACTGTTTTATAATGAACACATATTGAAATATTTGCAAACTATCATTTTGAAATTATATGTGCATGAAATTTTACGTCTACAATAAATTCACAACGGATATTCATGATATTGGCATTGTTGTTATATATGTATGAACTATATGTCTATAAACTGTTTACCTTAAAAGCTCTGTTATAAATTGGAAGGGGTGTATAAGAATAGGTAGGTCAAGTTATTATTATTATTATTATTATTATTATTATTATTATACCAGATTTATATAGCGCCCTTTTCATGATAAACACGTTCAAAGGCGCTTTACCAATATAGCAAACGCCTCCTCTACTAGTACAGACACAGAACGATCAGACCAGAGGGACAAAATGAACAGGCAGAGAGAAATCCTTTTTAGATACAGGCTTGTTCGGCTAACACAGCCTAGCTCTTTGCGAATAGACAGTCTGTTTCTTTAACGTGCCCGGTGTATAGCACCGATATACGCGAAACCGTCTTTCCTGGGAAGAACCAGTACAGGCCTCTAGTTAGGTGGAAGACACGGTATTCGAACCCCGGACCTCTGGATTGACAAGCGTGTTACCACTAGACCACCGGCTAATCGGTACACAGAAATGTAATAATATCGCCGTGATGTTTCGATCGGGCTATTCGGCATGTCCCGCAGGTGTAGCGAATTGGCAACTAGCCCGACTGAAACAAGTGAAAATCGGGCAAATTCGGTGTACACATTCGAGCCATTTTAATTATATGCAAAACACAAAATTGGGTAAGAGATAGAATTTCAAATATCATATGTCATCAGTATCTATAAACTGATGCTTTATGAAACAATCTTAATGAAAAGCTGAATGATTTTTTACATCAATATTTTAATGCGTGATTAACACAGTAGTCATCTTTTCAGCTAAAGAAAAGTATAAAAACAGACTAACAAAGGTTTAACAGAATCACTATTTTATAAGTAACAAATAATTGTTTTTTTTTTTTTTTTTTGTTTTTTTTTTTTGATTTCTGCAAAATAAAGAACAGTTTTGATTTTTTTTAAAGATCGATTACTCGTAGTTTTTATTCGACGAAATACGTACCCGGACGCGATGAAAGCTGCTATCTTTTAAGGATATTTGGGTGACATAATGAAATATAATTATGAGGAGTTATTTAGTGTGAACAATAGTAAAACAAACACCGTGTCTAATAAAAATAGCAAAAGCGGACTCATGGGACGCTTAAAGAGAAGTTTATTACCTCTCAACATAAACAAATATCTCATAATTCATTTTTAAACACTATAAAATTACGTCAACTAAAATACCCATATCCTGGTTGAACGCAAATTTACCGTTTTCTCACATTCATGCATTATACAATTCGACATTAAGATAAGAGATTTTAGTGATACGTTCAACAATGAAAATAATCTAATCACTAGTGTTGAGACACGACAGAACAAGAATAGCCGAGTAGAAGTGACCCTCTGATACAGCATTCGATATGCTACAAATACATACAACAAGCATGCAATGTTGTCCCAAAGCTTATGCCATAAGTTGACATCGAAATACAAGAAGAGCAAATGTGTCAGAAAATAACCGTGTACAGTACTCACAAAACGAGATGTTAAGATAATACATACGCTTCATTTAAACTGCCTGTACGCTGATATTAGTCAAGCTGATTTAAGTAATAGAACTGTTTGGTTAGTAATAGAACTGTTTGGTTTGTTTTCAATATTTTCGTTTAAATCTTTGGTATGCCTTCTTTTCCGCTAGGTTTCCACTTTGTTAAATCTCGCCCATATATTTCATACTCAAATCATTGAATTTACAAGACAGCAATAATAACTTAATTACAGTGTTCGCATATAAATACATCATGTCTTCAGATCTTATGAGATGCTTGTATTTCATTTATGAACGCGAATAACATATCTGACTATAAGCAAGTCTCAAAACCTAATTCTAACAAAACTCGATTTGTTTTCCTATTGTTTCTACCACAACCAGATTTTTTTCTTATTAAGAAGACTGAAAATTGTGTGTTCACTGCCTGTACGTCAAAATTATTACGCCACAGCGTCAAACATTTCAAGCGGTGCGCTAGAAAAGGAACCTGGACAAAACCGGCAAACATTCTGTGGATGTCTTAAAGGATATACATAATTTTGCTTAATAATAACGTGTTAGAATCGAAATAATATTATCCCAAACAGTGATTAACTCTTGAATAAGAATACTTCTGTATCATCGCATCTGAACTCCAGACAACGATTTTATTCAACGATAAATCACTGTTGGTATATTTTATGTCTTAAACATTTAGTACAAGGATTTTAGAATTGAACGAATAATATGTAATATAAATTGTAGAAGAAATAAAATCATGCATTGAAGCAACGCATTCTTTAGCAAACTAATCCTAAATCCTGTTCACAAGAAGACAGAAGAAATGTTTACACCCTCACATTATAGGCGCAAATCAGGAAGTGGTGCACTGAAGGTTTCTTAGTGTAAATAACTTAACTCGTATTATTTGAAATATAAAATCTCTTAAGTATTAGATGAATTGTATATTTCGTTTTATTTATTAACCATTTTATTCAAATTGAGTGCAGTCAGCAAAATGTTTTTTTTTAAAATGACAGAAAACACGCGCAAAATAAGATTGATTGGTTTCGTAGTCAGGTAGTCAGAACACATAAGAAACAAGATAGAGCAGTATTACTGAACTGAAATGGTAGTCGGTGGTGTTCAGAAGATGTAATTACAAAAAAGATACTTAATGCGGAAAAGAATGTTGCTTTAGTCATCATTGAAATTACAATGCATATGGGTATCTATGTCTAGCAGGTCCTAACATCAAACTGAAAATATTCACACTGTTGAGACATCCATCTACATTAATTTAGCTTATTGACATAGATAATATTTTGGCGTTATTCTTGTAACTGAATGATATTTTATTATCTTTCCTAAGAAATCGTGAGAAAATGACTACATATTTTCCGATACAGTTTAAGATGAAATGTTTTCGATTAATTTAAAGAGACATTCCTTGTGTCAAAAACGGATTGAATTGTACATACCATCATCATAAAATGCTGACTCTGAAATATTCATTTGTTTCTTACGGTGCATAAACGCAGTACATGTTGAAAAGCGCGAAACAGGACAAAGTCTATAGCTTCATTTCTCATTTACATCGAAATAAAATTTGAGGTATGGAAGTAAAACCTCTATATCTTCTGGAATCACAAAGATAGAATAAAACTAAATGTTCATACCCTATGAATCGCCTCTCACGATCATGCAATCATAAGATAGAGAATCCAGTCATTTTCATACATGAGTTGTCTGAAGTTCATTTATGTTTGATTATAAAATTATGTTTCTGTTGTTAGAATAGGAATAATTTGTTTAATGGAAAGTTGGTATCAATTTAGGAAATGTAGAGGCATTGCAGTTAAGCGCTCTTGGAAAACATTCGAATTATGCATTAAGGTTAACTATCGTTTTCATCTTTTATTCGACTGTGTACTGACAGTATTGCAGAGTTATACGCCTTTGGAAAAACTCACCAGTAAACGAATTTGCGGCACACTGTTGATAAGCGTACCATAGTGCCAATTCGTTTCAGTTTCGTGGCGTATGCCTTTTCGCCGATGACAACTGGTTATATGCGTACGTTTGGCTTCCCGGCTCTGCTAAGGTATGCGCTGATATTGGCCAGTCTTATTTTTGAGATATGAGTTTTTATAAACTTTTTGGAAATTTTAGGTTAGATTCTAATACTAGTAAAAGTTATAACATACCGCAAGAAATATTTTGCTAACTTATTTGGGACAGGCCACAACAGAAAATCATAACAAATAAAAAAATATTTGTAGCTCATGTTGCCGGCGTACGCGTGAGCGTTTGTTTATTAAAAAAAACTGGCGAGATTTTTTTCTTGCCCTCACGTGACCGGCATAATCCTGGTTGAGTGAAATGAAATGGTCCATCTATATTAAAGGTCCCTCGTCGGATTATTGTTTTGAGCACTGAATTAGTATGCAAAATGTGAATTATGCATTATCAGTGCATGTAAAGATGATTAAAATGCAAATTCACTCATTTGATTGCCAGAACGTGTACATAGGCGTGACATGTTTTAAAATCTGTTTAGGCGGATATGCGCCTTTGGTCTGACTCAGAATGTGTATAGTGTCTTAAATACAGAAATTTTATCTGATAAGGCTGTATTGCGTGGGTATTATTTATCAGTTCCAATACAAATGCAAGTTATCTTTGGCCCTGGTACACAAAAGTACAGATCCGTGTAAGACAGTGCTGGGTGGCGTTACAGGTATTTTATGAGTCATAAATACTTGTTCGTGGATTCAATCAAACAAATTTTCTTAGTAACTATGATAATTAAGAAAATGTTGTAAAAATTTATGCATCATTGTTAATCTATTTTTAAAAATTATCACTTTCAAAACTATTACACGTACACTTATTTGAAATCTATAACTATTTATCTTGATAAAACATCAGTACCAGTAAACGAATCCAACCTTAAAAATCAGCAAAAAATTCTTTATCCTGGTTAAATAATATTAAACAAATTATGGTATTTTTACTAAGAAAACCCCACTATGACTAAATGAACGTTTAAGATAAAAGCACTTTGATTATAGAAATTGGTATAAAAAGCTTTAAACTTTGATGGGGAGCGGTTTTGAATCCTCCTTTTTTAACTAAATGTTATATTGTCAGTTTGTTTTATAGATAACATATTATAACAGTAGGAAGTCATTTAATATCCCGCTTGTTTGGTATTTAATTTCATTCATGAACTGAAAATAAAGACTTCACTGTAGTACTGTCAGTTTGTTTTTATTTATAACATGATTATAATATGTGGGAAGTCATTGGTCTGGTATTTAATTTCGTTCATAAACTGAAAACGTTGTTTCGCTCTTCTGTCAGCAGATTGGTTAAGACAACGGTGCGATAATATGTTACGAAAACGCGAATATAAGATGCGACTGCGCGATCATTGTTACAAACCTGTTACTAGATTTACATTTATTTACTTACTGTTTGATGTTTTGAGTTACGGTGACTATCCTAATTATAAGACAGTTTTGCAATAGACTTCATTTTGCAGAACAAGCTTTAGTTACACGTAACATCATCAAGTCCATGCTTTTCTTCCACGTTTGAAGGTTGAATAACGGCACTCTATGCTCTGAATTCTCTGCGGATATTTCCAATGCAGGCGTAATTTTAATTCCAAAAGTTGTTCACCATATTTAATAAATTTTCTGATATCTAATTTATTTTTATAACAAAAATTGATTATACGCAATTTAACCAATCAGCGGATCAACTGACATAACAACCTCGCAAAAACTAGTATCAATTTCGCACTTTTGCATCGTGTTTTCGCGTTTGCGCAACCTATTTTGGCTCCACCTGAGGTCAAAATATCAGTTTTATGTACATGTACGAAAGTGAGATATTACCATCGTAATATCGCTTGTAAGTCGAAGGGACGGCAGAGTCAAACCACGCAGCGATACTAACATCGCTCTACCGTACTTTTGCCCTTCATCGAAGGGACAATAGTGCGATAAATTGATGCGAAAAATGCTAAAACGATGCAAAAGCGTTTATACCGCGTCTTTGCATTATTCCGTCGTCTTTTTGCATCGTATTATCACGTCATCGCGTCATATCTTCGCATTTTGCACTGTATTATTGCATTTCCTCCCTTGTCAAACTACAGGACGAAGGGGCAAAACAACGGAGCCGTAATGGAACACCTGGTATACTAGATATAACGGTAGTAAGCCCCGATTAGAACATCTAGCAATCTCTTCTTATAAAGATGTTCATTTAAGGCAAACTATCAAATCCCAAGATTAAACTCCTTTGCACAAATCTTGCCGTTCCTTTGTATAATCGTCGTTTTCAGCCCTATCAAGAAATGACGGTTATAGATTTTCGCCATTTAGTGTTTAGTAGGGGTCGCGTTCCTTCTTTCCATGTCATTAAATAGCAGCGTTCCATTGCTGTAAGCGCTGAGTTTAAAGCATTTTATGTCGTATACATCATTTTTATCACATTATGTAGTCAAAATATTGCACGATTTAGTTATGTGAGCATGCTTTATCCCTCATTGAACTATGATAACATTTTTTTTTACTGTTGAAGTGAGCTACGATGTGCAAGAGAACATTTCAGTAGTGAAAAAGAAAATAACAGAATAATCATTAATAAAAAATCTACCCATCCTCACATGCCAAAAGGAATAACCTTTATTTTTTAATTATTCGTGATATTTATGTACAGCTTCTACAGTGTTTTAAATTTATTGAAACGGACTACATATGACTAATGTATTCGATTTTGAAATTTTGACCATCAATTACTCGAAATGGTTAAATTGCGCGATGTAGATGAATATTGGAGTAAGGCGACAAAATAGTTAAACTCAAAGCATGTCTTACGGCATCAAAGAGTCATCTATATGCCAGGAATTAGTGCGCTGGCTTCTAAAAAGAATTCTATGTGTTTAAACCCCACCGGAGGCTGGACTCATATATATGTATATATATAAACTTATGAGACCGGAGCTTAATAGCGTTTGACTGATATTATATTTCTACTTTTAGAACTGAATTGTTGATTATAATGCGTTATCTGAATTTTCGTTTTATATATACTTACTCAGTTACCTTAAATCTGAGAATAATAATGGTCAAAGTTGTGTGAAAAAATAATGTTATCGACTGCGTGCACTTTTAATGCCATCATTGCTTTACTCTTTTAATTTTAGCTCATTTTTTTCCCTGAAATACAGTTGTATCTTTAAATTTTATTATCTCCCTTTAATTTTTGATGATAATTTTGTATTTGATTTTATATCACTTTTGTCATAAATAACAAGTGGGTTATTTAAGTAAATCTTTCTTTTTACAGTATTCAAAATTAATATTAAACCAATATTACATGAAAAAACTAATGATTTGAAAATGAATGCACTTTGTGACTATCTTCTTCCAATGACCAATCAAGGCGGATATAATTCTAAGTGCATCATGTGCAAGCACGTAGTTTTCTCTGAAACTGTAAATTACGAGTATTAAAGAATCATATAGGAGAAATGTAAAACTTTATATTCTGTTATCATATTTTTTAAAATACGTTGTCTGCATACGAGGGGCATTTCAAAAGTAATGAAACTCGGGTAATAAAATCGCGCGTCTGACAGATTTTAATTTATTTACTAGTCATACCCTCAAAGTAATCACCCTTGCTACGTACACAAAGTTTCAAACATTTGACCCATTTTTATACTCTTTTTCAGGTATACCCAGCATACACTGATATACAGCGGATCCCAGGGCCTTTCGGGACCTATAATGCCTACCAGCTAAATGTTTTCTTTAGTCAAGGGAACAAGAAATAATCGCACGGGGCTAGGTTTGGGGAATATGTTGCATGTGGAAGAACTCGATCCCTTTCCTTATTCAAAGCCAAGGTCACAACAGCAGACCTATACGCAGGGGCGTTGTCACGCAGCAGGGATAGGTGCTTAAACCCAGTGTGTGGGCGTCGTTTTAAACATTGTTATTTAAGTTTCTTCAACAATTTCTCTTTATAAAATAATCCAGTCACAAATTTTCTATTTGGTAAAACCAGTTGCATAATCGGACCACGGATATTAAAGAAAATAACATACATTGCTTTCTTAGCACTCATCAGTCTTTTAGCTATTTAGGGGCGGTGGCAGGTTTTGGTAGCCCATATTTTGGTGTTAATTATCCTAGTAATACGCTTGCGGCTGAGATACCAGCTATACCAGCTATCTGTAGAACAGTTAGTCTTAGGGTAGGCTTAACTATATCGCATATTTTTCGACCATATTGTTAGAAGTGGCACTACAAGGACGTTTCGGTTTTGGTGCATCATTAATGGCGTCAATGCCGCTTTTAAACTTCTTAACCCACCTCGTGGCTGTGGCATACGGTACTTCATTCTGCCCATGAACATCGCACAATTCCCCAAAATTCTCCTTTCCAGATACGTCAAGCTTGCATCGAGTCTTTATATAACCTCGAATTTCAGCTGCCTTTACACTTTTCTTGCCGTCCATTTTCACTAAAGTGTCAATGACTATCTGTTGCTTTTGTCAAAGTATTGGCGCAAAGACAGCGTGTACACATGTAAATTTGGCATTTATGTGTAGAGAATGGATTTCTCGTTATACCGGTATGCTTTTTACATGAATCCCGTGCAAAGCAAGGCGACACGATCAGCATTTGCATTAGTTTTGAAATGCCCCTCATATTTTCTATCACCATTCAGAAGGTTATTAAACAGCAATTATTACGTTATCTTTGAAGTCGTATCTTTTGAATAATAAAACATTCGTAGGCGGCTTTATTATTAGCAACCAAGTATACACTTGTAACTGAACAGCTATACCCTGTTATCCCGAAAATAAGCCGGTTTTGAAAATAAGGCTCATGAATTAGCCGCACTCAAAAATAAGCCATCCACCTTTTTGTATCAGAAATGGTAAAGAGCTGACACAGTGGTCTTGTAAAATTGTCTGATTATGAAATCAGGGGTCAAGAGTTTGAGCCTCAACTACTCAATTAGGATAAGAGTCCTGTGTACGTGTGCCTTACACCTGGCCCACTGTAGAACCAGAGAAGCTTATGTAATTGGATCATCTTCTGTATCTTGCACTATCCTCCCATTAAATGTACTAAAAGTCTTCTGGAGGAGCTGCCCATATAATTTACCAGTTGTGACTATAAATAAGCTTTAAAAGTGATAAAATTCCTGTCACAAACACTTCTTGTCACGTGAGTTTTACTAATTATAAGACAGCCAATAAAACGCTCAGTACACCTGGTTAAATTGATAACACAATGCGCATGATGCGTTGTTGATCACGTATTATGTAAGTTATTCATACTCGTTGGGCGATTAAATCGTAGGTGTATTTGTTTGTTAGGCCAGACAAAACTTTTTAATTGGTAATTATCTGTAACAAAACAGGTATATCATAATTATAAGTATTTACTGACGTCGATGTTTTTATTAAAAAGCAACAATATGGCATCCGTATCTGCAGTATTTTGGTACTCGAAAATACGCCGGTTTTAATACCGTTACCGGATATATGTACTCAAAAGTTCGCTAGACAAACAATATGCCGGTCTCGATAATAAATCATCAAATCCTTACAAAAATTATAAATTAGCCGCGGCTTATTTTCGGGATTTCAGGGTATTTTATATCACGTGACACTTGAAATAAAATATAAAACAGCTGGCAGTATGTCTTAATATTTATATTTTGAGGGCACATTTTGTATTAATAAATGCTCTCACGTATAGTGATAGTTGACGTTTCAGCTCCTTGAAATATGGTGAGTGGATATTATCATAATAAATTGAAATTTTGATATCTTTATACAAAATAGAATTCGATTTAAGTTGGCAGAAGATATTAAAACTATTCGTTGAGAAAATACTAGGCAAAATAGTAATTTGAAATGTAGATCCTTTACGTATGATTGATTTTGAGCTTGATAAGTTTTAGAGGGTATAATTCAAATCTTTTATTGCAATCGAGATTTCCTTTAGTAGTATAGAAAGATTGTTCTCCGATGGATGTAAATATTGTGTGTGTTTCTTTTCGAAGTAATGCCAATCATTGGATTATTTGATAACAGCTTTCATTAAATATGTATTAGCAGGCTAGTTTGGTCATCTTACTTACTGTAGCAGCATTCCTTGTTGCTGACGCATATGCACCGGCGGAGTTGGAGACTGGTTTAAGGCAGCGCACACCTTCAGTACGTGAAGTGGAAGCCGCTGTTGAGAAAGCAAGGGAGATCAACCTTCTGAAGAGGGGAATTAACTTAGTAGGAAGAAATTGTAAGATATTATATTTATTTGTGGAGGCGAAACGGTAATGTTTTGCTTAAAGTAACTACTTTTATGGCAGAACAAAATACTAAATTACTGCACTGAAACACTCCAAAGACGTTGTTCTTTTCAATATTATGATTACATAATTTGAAAGAAATGATAACGTTGACTACGAAAAAATGACATTAACCTCAGCGTATTCTTTGTTTTATTAAGACAATGGCGATGTAACGAACACTTTTCCTGTTTCACACAAAATGTCGAAAATCCTTTACCTTAGCGTCGTTCCTTCGTACTGTAGATAAACAGATGAACACTTGCACGAACGGTATGATTGATCAAATAGAGTAACTATTTTGGCATCTGATATCATGTTAAAAAGGAAAATCTTTATAATAATACGCAATGAAATTTAATTCTACGCATTTTGTTCATACACCAGGGGTTCAAACATATTTAGCATTATTCATTCATCATACACTATTTCAGTGTTAAACGTCTGCCTATTTTTAAGATACTGGCCGAAGCGTCTCGAGATGCCCTCTGTCTTTGCATCATGGGACACGTCAACTGAGCGACGCAAAGATAAGCACCAGAGCGAACGATGCCTTATTGGCAGTGCGAACTTTGATGATTGAGTAATTGTTATCTTTATTTAAATTAAAATAATTTGGATATTTTGTATGTGTGTCTTACTTGGTAACAGTCGCAAAATTTAAGAGTTTCCTATATTTGTGTGCTATCATTGCCATAGGAGGCATGGAGTAGAATTTAAAATTGAAAAGCTATATTCTTTGGCGAATATCTTATATATTGCTATTATCAGTACCGTATGTTCAGTTTTTACTAAACGGAATCGTTTTACGTTATTGCAGTACAACAGTGAACACTACTACAGCTCATACAAAATCTCGTTGTTTGTGTTTGTTTAACATTATACCGACACAATTATATGTCTTATGACAACTTTCCAGCTTTTGATGGCGGAGGAAGGCCCCAGGTGACCTTCCTTGTATTATTTCATCACGGGCGAACACCTGGGTAGAACCACCGACCTTCCGTAAGCCAGCTGGATGGCTTCCTCACATGAAAAATGCAACGCACCTAACGAGGCTCGAAGCGACATCGGTGAGGAGCAAGCGATTCAAAGTCAGCGACCTTAACCACTCGGCCACAGATGCCCCCTCATACAAATATGTTTAAGCAATAAATGTTAAATTTAATGGCTATAACACCTGACTATAAAATGGCATGAAATGTTATGTTCAAATTATCTTTTGTAATGTATTAAAGCGGTGGATACAGTCTAGAAGATTTACAACACGATTCTGTTCGGGGTATTTTCAAGCGTATAAATGGTTTGAGCTGTGAGGTCCCTCAACCCAGCAATTGCGATTTTAGTAGCACGTACAGAAATGCAGACGGGTCTTGTAACAACAGGCGCAATCCGGAATGGGGGATGGCCGGAAGTGTACAACGGAGAGTTTTATCAAACGATTACGGTGAGTTATAGTCATAATATATGTCCACCTTTGTGTTTAAACTATGTAAATCTTTTTCAAAGCTTTATTTAGTGGCTGCTATATGCCTAAATTGCTTTACCTGGTTTTAACGTGCATTACAAATAACTCTCATCTGTGGTCTATGGTGGCTGATTTCTGCCATTTCGTGTTTTCATGTCGGCGGGGCGAAAACACGACAACACGAAAATTCGACAAACACCTAATTTGTCGTGTTGTGTTGTCGTGTCGGCGGGGCGAAAAAACGAAAATACGACAAATTTTACGCGAAAACTCGACCATTAAAGGGCGCCGACACGACAGATTTATCTGTCGAGTTTTCGTTTTGACGGGTATAAATGTGTCGTGTAGGCGCCCTTTATTTGTCGAGTTTTCGTGTCGGCGGGGCGAAAACACGACAACACGAAAACTCGACAAATTAGGTATTTGTCGTGTTTTCGTGTTTCGTGTTTTCGCCCCGCCGACACGACAACACGAAAACTCGACAAATTAGGTATTTGTCGAGTTTTCGTGTTATCGTGTTTTCGACCCGCCGACACGAAAACACAAAAAAAAAACGACTCATACTTTTTAGACATCTCTTATAAAATGTAGAGTAAAATGAAGTGTATATATAATTGACCTGGTTCCAGAAATATTTCACTGGGTGCGGGGAGCGGCAACAGTTAAAGAATGAATGCGGCATCGGCGAGCCGAGTGGGGTAAGTTACGGAAAGGGTTAAACCCTCATGTTAGGTGGATCAGGGCGTATCTGCCTTTAAATGTTTGAAATATATGTTTAAAACGGTGGCCTCTGCTGCATTTTTGAACCCAAATTTTGAGGTACGGAGGTTGGGTATTTTGTGTGAATAAGTTAATCTTCATTGAGGCTCGCGCATAATTATACGTAATTATTTTTCTGTTTGTACAGGCTCGAATCCTGGGCAGAGGCCGATGGCCGTGCCATCCCCCAACCAAAACTTTTTCACAATTTAGACCCAAAAATGCAACAGATGCCATCATTTCATTCCTATATTTCAAAAATGTCCGTGAGGATACTCTCTGACACTCTAAATCGGAGGGAATGACGCCTCACGTATCTCAAAATTTGGAAAAAATATGCAACAGTGATCACCATTTTATACCTATATTTAAAAAAAAATGACAAGAGAAAGATCCTGTGACTCCACTGTCAGGAGGAGGTTAACCGTACCTCAAAATTTGCAGCAGAAGCCAACATTTTATATATGTATTTCAAACATTTAAAGGTAGACACGCCCTGACCTACCTACACAACTCGGCTCGCCGATGCCGCCTTCATTTTTTAACTGTTGCCGCTCCCCGCAACTCAATGAAATATTTCTGGAACCGATTCAGTAATACATACATCACTTCGTATGCTTAAAACGATAACTGACATCTGGCATATTATTGTACTGTTTTATAATCTCAAATCTCCTAATGCAGCTTTAAGGAATTTAAATAAATTTCGAATTGGCGGTTCGTTCGAATAAAAAGAGAAATGCTTCTAAAACCCTTTACCACTGGCTTCAGAATAACTCCACATTTTATAAGAGATGTCTAAAAAGAATTTGTCGTGTTTTCGTGGTGTCGGCGGGGCGAAAACACGAAAACTCGACAAATAATTTATTTGTCGTGTTTTCGTGTTGTCGTGTCGGCGGGGCGAGAACACGACAACACAAAAACACGACAAATACCTAATTAGGTATTTGTCGAGTTTTGGTGTTTTCGTGTTGTTGTGTTTTCGCCCCGCCGACACGACAACACGAAATGGCAGAAATCAGCCACCATAATGGTCTGTCATGCTTGCCTCATAAATAATTCATGAGGGATATTTTCGTATTTTTATCAGATCTTTTTAGACAAAATTATACAAAAGAAGTTGTAATTGATTTTTCTTATCAGGAACAAAGAAGACTTATTTTACAAAATAGATTACGGTCCCGTTCAAATACTCGTTTATAGATTACCAGTAACACTTTTATCGTATATCTTTATGTTCATTTTACTGCTAACTTCTGTCACTTTTCGCTCCTATATCTTTTATCATTACATGACTGTTTAATATGAATCATCGGTAATAACTTGTGCAATATGTCCGTTCTATATTCAACATAATGTTAACTTCGTCAGTAAGTAAAAATGTATAAAAAAAAAAAAGCTAAAAAATAATTTCTGATGTCGTGTAATAAAGTACTTATTGTCATTGAATGAATGGCTTGTCGTCAATAGTCGAACCTACAGACCTTTCGTCCATCGGAACTCGGGCAATATATTTGACTAGTGACCGGCGAACCATTCAATCAGTCTGCACTGCAATACACCGCTCCTCTGTGCACTTATATCACTTGGATGATTTCAAACACTTGCTATTAAAAAAGTTTTAGCTACTTGTCAACTTGTCTAAATTTTACGGAGGTTCTTATTTGTCATTAATTACTTGTTGTTTACACACCCATCTTGGTTCCTTTATTTGGAAGTTGCTGAACCACCGTTTAAACTATGTTTGCCGTAGTCAGAATGGACTGAATAAATATATGCCTGTGCATAAACAAAATGCATAAATTGTTTTAAAATGAGGTATTACAAATTGTTTTTTTAATGAGGTATTACATAATTTTGAACCCAGTATGAGAATGATTAAATGAATATTTAATTTATCTTATAGATGACAATCTTGGTTCACCAAGAACAAAAGGCTTTAGAGGTCGGTCATTGCCAAACTCCAGGACTGTGAGTAACACTGTTCACTGTAGTTCAACCTTCCAGGAGACTCGGAGCGACAGGCTTACTTTACATGTAATGGGTTTCGGACAGTTCTTAGACCATGACATTGCTCGAACGCCTGAAACAGAGGGTAGGTGATTTTTTATAAGAGATTTATCAGTGTTGACATAGAATATGCACTAAAACATGGATCTAGAATTGATACCAAATTATAAACAATTTAGCATACTAAAAAAGGATAAGCTGATACTTCGTATTTTCATTTAAATGCTTGTACATCAATAAGCGTCTTAAAATATCCAGTCTAGAACGGTATAATGTTTAAATAACTCAGCCAAAAATGAAAATGTACCCGACCTGTAAATCCGAAATCTGTAAACAAGTTAAAAACGAAGCAAGGAATTCAAGTTTCATTATTTTTTGTGTATATTTTTCTTTTTCTATAAGAGCCCTGATCTATGGAATTCTGTGAGACTCAGTGTCTTTTTTATCATAAGTATATAAGAATCATTTTCAATATGTATATAACCGTAGACAGCGGATATCGCCTTTAAACATTATATATGATCACTGTCTAAATATATATATATTCATATTACATCGTTATGAGTTGATTAAATAACGGTGTATATTGTGTGCATGATCATTAAAATATGTCCTGTGTTTTACTTACAGTGGAGGACTGTTGCGATACAAACTTGAGAGGAGAGTAAGTTCTTTCCTTGAATGAAATTTGAGAAAACATGCACTGTAGGGACATTTCAAATTGACTTCCGTACATCATACTTTTTACTTTCTTACTTCCACCTTCTACCTTTCGCACTTCGGACTTCTGATTTCCTGACTTCTGACTTCCGACTTCCATCTTTCAAACTTTTTACGTCCTACTTCATCTCTTCCTCGCTTCCGACTTCCAATTTCTCCACTTCTAACGTATAACTTCTCATTTCTTATTTACAGTTTACACACTTCTTACTACTAACTTATTGACCTCTGACTTCTGATTTCCAACGTCCTAACTTCTTACTTCAAACTTCCCCACTTCTGTCCAATAACTTTCTGACTTCTGACGTCCAATTTCGACTCTTTTAACTTTCAACTTCAAACTACAAAGTTCTAACTTCCTGATTTCTGACTTCTAACTTTCAAACTTCTTATTTCTGACTTCCAACTTTCAACTTCTGACTTTTGACTTCCGAACTTCTAACTTCCTGACTTCCGGCTTCCAACTGCAGAACTTCTGACTTCCAGCTTTCTCTCTTCCTACCTCTAAACTAAGAAGTAAGAAGTACGAAAGTTGGAAGTCAGAAGTCAGGAAGATAGAAATCAAAAGTAAGGAAGTCGGAAGTAAAAAGTGCAGAAATTAGCAGTCAGAAGTGCGGAAGTAAGAAGTTGGAAGTAAGAAGTCAAGATGTTGGAAGTCAGAAGTGCAAAAGTAGAAGTCAAAAGTTGGAAGTACGAAAGTTAAGTATCCCTCCAGGGCTTCAATAATATTGACACTGTAGCAACTAATTTTCTATCGAAGACACCTTTATAAACTGTTAAACATTTGCACGTCTTTTTTTGAATCTGATATCTGTAAAAGCTATTGTTATTTTGTAAATACTATTACTTATTGTGGATATTATACTAGTAATCTGAGTACATATTTGGACACTAGTAGTATATCTAAAAAACGTCGCGGGGTATTTTGAAACTGTATACAAAGTGATAAATATTTAAATACTGAAAGTAAACGTCTATTTTCATTTTGCAGTATTGACAGATGTTTCAATATCATTGTACCACAATTCGGCTACGAATCATCCCCCATATTTGTTCCTGGGTATTGTATGGAAGTCAGGCGATCAGCGCCCGTGTTCTGTCCTGACGGTATGGTTAACATAGTTTTTGAATTAATGTTCACGAAAACTAACTTACTTGCTACAATGTACCCGCTTCCAATTTAACGACAATGGATAAACAGAATATTAGGATGCTGTCTTCCTGAACTTCAGTTTATGCGTCAAATCGGAGAACAAATAGTTTTGCCGAACTGGATATGTTTTCGGAGACGAGCCATGTACACTTAAGCTGGGACAGAAAATCTAATATTCTTTTTGTCCTGCAACCAATAAAACCTGTAAATGGCAACATATTGTTCTATCTTATTTGGAAAAAAAAATCTCGATAAAAATGATTTATGATATACCTTTATAAACCTACATACAATTATGTTTAAAGACCCACCACGGAATAAGTGTATTCTTCCGTGTTTCCGTGATGGTTACTATACATGATGTGCATGAACAACAAATCTTTTCTATTCATTTAAAAGAAAAATACAAGAGATTAACTTACTCAAGTTAGCGTTCCGTAATTTAGGGGAATGGTTTAGGTACAATTAATCCTAATATAACAATAATACTTATATGTAATCATTATCATGTTATATCATTATTAAACTGGTAAGCAATTTAAATGAAGTATATCTATTCATTTAAACTATCTAACTCAACGTTACAGTACAACGTATAGAAATGACATCAGACTTAATTAATCCGTCAGACTGCATATAAATACATAAAGTTGTTTTGGTATTAGCCCGGTATAACGTTATAACTTTCCCAATGTTGAGGCTGTGACAAAAGCGAACGATTTTCAGGAGTCAAGCTGGGAATCGAAAGCAATAACGTGAGGTCTTAATTCTAAAACATATCACATATAAAAATGCAAAATAATGTGTATGATTTTAAATCGGTGTATTCTCTATTTGAGAAAGTTTAATTACTTGATGTAATTGATGCATATTACTTTGGGCAATGATATTCTCGTACGCTTCTTATAAATTGTAGTGATTTTATAAATATGTTTTCAGCTACATCAAGCGGTGTTTCTTTAAGGCAACAGACGACCAGTTTAACGTCATTTGTTGACGCATCCAACGTGTATGGCTCATCTACGTCAAGTCAAGCAGAATTGCGCGAAAATGGTAAGACTTTTTACTCATTTCGATAAGAAATATTTATAATACTCATAATTCTTAACCAGCAAGTCTAAAACTTTTAACTGGAAGTGGGACATAACCGGTTTTAATACTGGTGATAGCGCTGCTGCATTTATAGGCTAATACGCAATTATTTGTTGTTTTTGTGGTGTTAATGTTGTTGTTGCCTTAAGGACAATATCTGCTTTGCTGTCAAATATCTTATAGGTATAGTCATATCTGTGCTTGGTTGTAAGGAAAATCTATTTAGTAATTACTACCTGTTTTGTGCACAGTAGTTTTAAATTGCGGACATAGCTAGCTAAGGTACAAACGTTTAAAACGAGATCTGTGAATAATTATTTCAGGGAATGGGTATCGCTTGAAGACAGCAGTTTTCGGTAACCAGGAACGACTGCCCAATGGACCGGCAGATACTTGTACTTTAACAAATTCTTCTCAGAGTTGCTCTGTAGCAGGTAACCAATATGCAGTTGAACCTCTCTGTCACTTGAATGAATATAAAGGTCTCTTTAACGTGGGTAGTAACAAATGGGCTTATTGCCATATGTAACCAATTTATCGTTTATATTTATTCGAAACTGCTGTTAAAGGATGCGACAGAGTGCTTGGCCGTTGCATAACTGATACGTCAAATACATGTGACTGTCGATGTGTGTAAGACATATACTCATTTGAGAGTCTTTTCTATCTAAAATAGTTTTGAAAAGAATAAAAATCTTCTAATTTGTTTCCAAAATTTAATGGTATTTCTCTGATAATAAGTTTTTCATTATATCTCCAACCCCGACCATTTATGGTATTCTAATATTTGAACTATATTTCGAAATCGTAATAAATATGTCCTCTCTATTTCTTTTAAAATATGTTTGTTCTTAAGTCCAATTTAGTATGCATTTAAATCGTACAAATGGCGCAAAAAACTGGAATTTTTAGCCAAGTCACCAAAGCCGCAAATTCGAATTATAGACAATAAATTCAACCTCATTGTTAGGAGGGAATGTTCTGAAAATAAGTGCGTGCTCATTTTAACATCTTTTTTTTCAAAAGTAATATGAGAGGTAATCCTTAAATATATTCTTCACCAGTATTTTTTTCAGGTTTCTATTTTTTTTCGTCAAGAGAAAACTCTTCCTTAATTGAGTACGTGGCAACATATCCTCCGACTAGCGGCGTCTCATAATTGAAAATTACAATATGCTACAAATGAGTATAGAATGTAAATTATACAGAAGAGATCTTTCTGAATAGTTTACAAAACACGAATGTCCACTTACAAAGACAATTTTCAAGAATTCAAAATATTGCTTTTTTGTACATAAACGGACAAATAAAAGCATTACTTCAGTCATTTATTGCCTTTACAGGTGATGGCAGGGTCAATGAAGTGCCGACTCTGACATCATATCATTTTCTCTTCGTAAAAGAGCACAACCGAATTGCGGACACAATAAAAGGTTCGTTTTAACTCTCAATAATATACATCTGAGGTAAGGTAAAAGATGGATGAAGCCTCGAGGGAGAGATTGTATTTTTTTGGCAAAATATACACACAGCTATATAATTATTTTTCAATACAGTGAACTCTGACTAGCTTGAACTATTGAGTATATACATACATAAAATAATGCCCGGACCCGGCTAACCGAAAGAAAACTCTGTAATCTCGTATGCACATTTATTAAAAACGGCTTTAATTTGTTCTTTGTGCTTTTTTTCCAGAATTTTACGACGATGATGAAACAATCTTCCAAGAGACAAGACGAATACTTATCGCGATCATGCAGAAGATTGTTTATGACGAATTCCTGCCTTCATTCCTGTCACGGAGAGGATTGGAAAGATACAAACTGCAAAGTTCGGCGAATTACGTATACAATCCTAATACTGATCCAACGATGTTGAATGCATTCGGCATTGCTTTCAGGTTAGTTATACATATGTAATAATTTATAAATAGGGTCAACCTGATTAAAATAATCTCCTGTTAACGCTACGCATTGGATCTGAAGACAAGCTATAAAGGGATACGTTCAGATGACCTTTCGTCTAGCCAATCAGAGCCTTGCTTTCAACATTTTGAAAGGAAAAATAGTTTACAATTCTATATTTAACCTGGGATTCCAGTTTTCAATATGGGTTTACAATTTTAACAGCTGTGTCCTCTTGTTTTTTTTCTTCGTGAAGAAATAGCATGATAAAGCAAAAAGATTATATGTATGGAAACACGTGATATTTTTTTTCCTATTTTCCATTCAAAACTGAAAAGCGTTTGTACGGTGTACCGGAGGTAAATTTCCTTACTTATAAAGCTTTATCTTTTATGTCACTAACACATTTTCCTTTCCCTTTTATTTGGTCCTATTTCTTGATTTTGCATGTCTTAAGATAGTTTAGAACTCTAAAGCTCATGTTCTTATATTCATGATATGACGAAACTTCGATTCTAAAGCCAAAATCTGGAGTCCAGTCCCTTTAAGCCAAACGCTTGTTGAAACAAGTCGTCTGACTGGTTCAAATAAAAATAGATTAGTGGAAATAAAAAAATAGCAATATTGGAAGTTCGATTATACAGAAAGATGAATTTGAATGGGTCGCCATCAGATCTATCGTAGGAAGGTCGAGCACTTCAGTCTGATTGTACGGTCATCTTCAAATTAAATATAAGGAAGACAACAAAAGAATTATGAAAATAAATTTCTCTGAACTAAATTTGATAATGCGTTTAGCATCAGAGGGAGCATAGCACATATTTTATGAAGCTGTGTGCTGGTCTGAAGACAAACGATGGAACACAACTCTGAATTTAGTGTATTTTATTTTTCCTGAATTTGTAACAACGGTAACACTATTTATTTTATTGGAACACCAATAATAACAATTATAAAGTATAAGTTAATTTAGAAATTTCCAACGTGGTTAACCAGTGATCTTATGTTACACCATTAAAGTTCAGAACCCTTCATATAGATAAATACATTAGATTATATGCAACGTTAACAATGAATATTCGAAATATGTAAAATTATTAGTTGACTAAAAAAGTAAAATGATTGGTCAGTAAGTGAAAGCATCTTGTTGACCTGAGCATAATTACTCTTAAGGCTATTGTGTAATCAAAGTGACATATGAAACCTATATTTAATTTACTTGAAAAGAAAGACTGTATTGATGTCTGTTGAAAAACAATTATGGCTTGAGGTAACATTAATTTGATCCAGTAGATCCTGTTGAAAGTGAGAACATTAAGAAATTAATATCTTTTTCCTTCTTGAGAAAAAAGAACATTTGCTGCCCTGAAGGATATATGTAATTATAGAAAAAAGAGTAATATGACGATTAAATATTTCAAACACTTTGAAAGAAATTGATGAAGTTTTGCTGCAAAGTACATAATTTGGTAGATGTATTTACTTAAAACATTACATTAAGAATTGTCTTTCTTTGGTTAGCTCAGAGACTAGATAAAATACATTACAGTTTTAATGAAACATGTTTGCAATTTCATGTGAAATTCAAAAAGACAGTGTGTTCACACCTATAGAGGATTTATAAAACTTGCTAGAAACAGTTAAAATGACGAATTGATGTTTATAATCACTAGTGGTACATGAATTGAACAAGTATGACGTTTTGAGGAAAGGCATAACGCGTAGTGGTTTATTAGTAGTATGTTTTCTTTCAGAGTTGGACATACATGGATCCCACAACGAATGCGCCTATTCAGTAGATCCCTAAACCAAATCAGCACTCCAGGTTTTACCAGGAAAACAGAGAACACCTTCCAAAATCCAGACATGACATATTTATCCAATGGATTTGAAAGGCTTGCCTACTATTTGTCTGGGAGCCAATCTCCAGAGACTGACAGGTATTTCGATCATATATTTCGGATACATTTAAAAGTGACAATAACCGTAAAATCAACTATTACTATAACCTTTTACATGTAATGGCCGCTATTAACCTTTGTCAAGTCTTATTTTGCCAAAATGAAGTGTTAGTCAAACGTATTTTCTGAAAGCGAAATAAATGTAACTTGTAGTCACGTGTCCTGATACAATTCTCAAAACCGAACAAAAATTGTTTCAAATCAGAATATTTTGTAATGTTACACACAACAAACACGACTGCCTTGGCAAAGGCGGCATGTATTTAGAAAGGCTGTTATAAACTATAATAAAAATGAGTGTAATCTTGTGCTTTACATATTATACTTAAATGTCCCAACATATTACAGTTGTTATTACCTGTCAATGACAGCACTTCAGATATGTTATATATCGTCAGTTAAAAGCCAGAACATCAGCATATGCATAAAGAATGCTGATGAGCACGTCTGGCTTTTAACTGACGATATGTTCCTGTGCAAGCTGCAGTACTAAATATCAGCCGTTTCAATAATCATTTATTAAATGCATATATATTTTTATGTATTATCTATCCCTCACTTTACCTTAAACGTTAACACTTAAGATATGTTCAATTGTATAAAATTATAAAGTAAGTTAAATATAAAAATGATATTAAAATATATATTCTGTTCTGTTCCGATCTATAAAACAACATTTATAAATGAATTCACAGGTTTAATTAAAAGTTACTTCTCTTTAAATGTAATAATTACAATAACTGTACATCAACTAAATCTAAGTAATATATATTTTAACAATGCAAATTGTTTGTGTTATTAAAACCATATTAACTCTGCATGGAAATGTGTGCATAAAAAGCTAGAATATTAGAAAATGTTGCTTCATTTTTCTCATCATTTACGCTTACTACATTTCATCTGAAATAATACGTCATTTAAAATTAAAAAAAAACATATATATATATATATATATATAGTAAAATTTAATTCCTACGATATCCGTTGAAAAACTTCAGAGTTATTGAAGAAGCCATAAGAAGCCGGCTATTTTTAGATACAGACAATAACATAGCATTTGATCTTGCGGCACTCAACATCCAAAGAGGACGGGACCATGGACTTCCGTCGTACAACGAATACAGGAAGTGGTGCGGATTGTCCTCTGTTCGTAGCAATTGGGATTATTTTTGGGGCAATTCTGGTCTCATTGATCACACAAATCATGCAAGACGAATGTTAAGAAATGCTGGTTATAAGTAAGTAAAAGTTGAAGTTGAAATTTGTCCATTACGAATGTCTACATGCAGGTCTCGAAATTCATTCGGTGAACTTCTACATTTAACAACTGTGAAATCATTTATTTCTATAGGCATAACATTTCGTGACTTTTGCCAAATCTACTCCACGGGGGCTCAAATTCATGGTTACTAAAGTTAAAAGATGAAATATATATAGGAATGTTTCGTGTTTGCTGGAATTTAATTTTATGAAATGACATGCATGTTACCACGACAGTTAGCTTGCCCCCACCCCTACCATCCCACGCAAAAATTAATCGTGGCTGTTTCCAAAAAGACTACTCCATGGGTCTCAGATTCATGGATATCAAGTTGAAAATAAGAAAATATAGGAATGTTCTTTGATTTAATTTTATGAAATGACATACATGTAACAACGAAATGCACAAAAACTAATCCCCGCGAAAATTAATGATTTTAGAGTAATTAGTTTGGATCCTGTGTACGGTAGCGAGGATGGTTTTAAAATTGCAGGATCTAACACCTTTCCACTATTGTCTGAGGCCTTAAATTACATACTACTTGAAGAGTAATCCGACTACAAGACATCAACAGTAACATGTTAATGTACTCTGTGAATTTTATGATAGCACGAAAATCTGTTTATATTCACAATTATTATATTGTGCAATATTATCTGAAGCATTAAAAGCATTCAAACCTGTATTAGGCGGTCAGCAAATAGAGTGACACAGTCTGGCTGCTTAAGGCAATTGGGCGGTTGATACAGGTTGCCGCTTAGATAGGTTCAACTGTACTTTCAATATTTTCATGTTTAACATTATACATTCATCATGTGTGTTAGAGAAATGAAAAAGACATAATTCATTTATGCAATTTACATCTCATAACCATTTAATACAGCACTGTTTAACATACGTAAAATTATACCAATATAGATCACCACTTGATATCGACCTGTTTGTCGGCGGACTAACGGAGACTCCTCTAAGGGGCGGGAATCTTGGACCTACGTTTGAGTGTATAATTGGACGGCAGTTCCAACGGCTGAAATTCGGAGACAGACTCTGGTACCAGAACAAAGATGCTGGATTCACAGACGGTATGATTAAGCTTTCAGATAAACTTAATTCTGGATGGATAGAAACGGGTCTTTATTTAGGCGCTATAAGTAGCCAAATTGTCAAAAGTAGCTTCGAAAACACGGAAAACAATGCTGCCAATGAAAGTCGCATTTGAGCTTCACTCTGCTGCTAAAGTTAATTCACATTGACTTGTCTGTCATTAAACTGACAAGGTGACTGTCTAAGTTCGGCCAACATTTTGTTATAAGATACACGTCCCATATAAGCTATTACTGTGCTTAGCAAAAATGATTTGTTTAAAAGTCACAAATACATACAACACCTTTATTGCTTTAAATGGTTTGTTTTCCTTACTTTCAGATCAAATTGCAGCTATTCAGAGATATTCATTATCCAAAGTTCTTTGCAACAACTAAAACTTTGAAAGAGTCCACTTTCCGAGTGCATTTGAGTCACGGTAGGTTCATCTATCATGACTTTTGTACACATTGACTTTTCCTGTAACTACAATAATATTATAATATATATTACAATATTTAAGTTTGTATTATGTACTGGAATGTAATTTATAATATATATATATAATATTGCAATAGTAAGGTTAAACCAGAATCGAAACCACTACACGCAAAATCGTGTAAATTATGATGTATAAATTGGAAAAAAAAACTTAATAAAGAGAGTGTCTTTTCATATTGAATATATTCAAAGAGTTAGTAAAATAACAAAATGCGAGACTGTGCCAAGTATTTTATCATTTTGTCAACAGAACAGAACAGACATTTTATTGATATCTAACTTGAACATTTACAGTTTATCGTTACATATAAACAAAATCATACATGCACAGAGTAACGTAAAACTAACAAAGGCAGACAAAACATCAATCATCTGTTGCAATGAATTCAGTAATTCGATGATCTTAATTTAAAGGGATATTTTTACAAAACATAGCCAATTTATTCAACGCTTTAACATGTGTATCATTTAACAATCGTGTGAATTTTAGTATACTTGTGTGTCTTTGGTAATATCTATGAGTATATTGTGTTCTTAATAAGGCATAATAAACTGGACTTATTAACGCAAAACGATATTCATTTTTAATTTCGTTTCATTGACAAAGCGTACATTTTCTATCGTTTCTGTCTATGTTTCTATGTCTACCAGTGGTGGGAAGATAAACGTAATTTAGCTAAAATATTTTTTCATACTATAACAATTAATTTTGCCAATCTATTCTGATATTTTGAAGTCTTGTTTTAATTCTTTATATAAAACAAAGAAGATCTTGAACAAATATCTTGTCTCCGGATATTTATATACATGTCAGTAAGTGTAGTACGCAAAACAGGCACAGACATATTAATATTTATGGAAGACGGAAATATCCATAATTCATGAAAGCCTGCGTTTTGTAATAAATACCTAACGTTTGAAGACCAATTAACAGCATTATTATTTTCAGCATCGTATCTTAAGGCTTATTATATATGTAGTGCTTGTTAAAAACATTTATTATTCTTTTCAGCAATTAACTTTCAAAAATATTTGACAATTCTAACCTGTCAAACTACATATAGTGGGTACGAAGGTTCTACAAAAAAGTTTTGGCATTGGGTTCGGATTTCTTAAGTGCTACGTTTTATCAAAATTATCATTAATACAAAACTTTAAAGTATTTTCCCTGTACCGAAACACATTTTTGTAACCTTTTTACCCAAACGCGAAAAGCAGATAAATAATAGTAGTCTTCTCTTGGTTTCTGTTTGAGACACTGATAAATGGCGATGCCAAGAGAACTTCTGGACTTATATTTCTTTCCAGAAAGCATTTTCTTAAGTCTTGGAAATACAGAAATTCACAGGGACTCAGGTCAGGTGAATAAACTGAATGGTTTAGAACTTCCACCTTTTCAGAAGCCAAAAAAGACTTAACAACCTCGCACTTGTAAGAGGAGGCATTGTCGTGTATAAGATGGACTCGTGACCTTTGCTTGGACATTTCTAATTGTTAAACCTTTTCACTTTCATCAGTATAAAGTTATTGTAGAATCGTCCAGTGATTGTATGACCAGATGGACAAGGCACTTGAACGACTGGTCCACTAGAATTAAAGAAAATAGCGTACTACATCTTTTTCGAACTTGCGGTTCTCTTGGCAATACAGGGGCGTTTTTGATCTTTTCGCTTCCATTGCTTATTATCAGCCCTTCTATGTGGCACAAACGTGTGCACCCTGGTTATCATCTAGAAGTAACCCGACTATCACAGCCTTTGTATGCTTTCAAAAGTTCCCGGGCGGATTTAAGGCATGTTTTTTTTTTTGCTTCTCAGGGAGCAAATGAGTACCCACCTAGCGCAAACCTATCTCAGGCCTAAACGCTTTTCAGAATTGTTTGAACACTACCTTCTGATGCCAGTACAACATATAATCACGCATCCTGTTCGACCACAGCTTTTACAGCAGCGATGTTTGCTTTGGTAACAGCATACCTCACAAGAATAATTTGATATAAATGCTACATACGAATCAAATAAATTCAACATAATGTTTACAGATACTTAAAAATATTTTGTTATGGAGAATAATGTTCCAATAATTTTGGAGCTTGGCCTGCGAGCGTTTTAGTTGCGGACATAAAGGATCCATAACTGAGTACTTAACGAAATTAATAAGTCAGTGTAATATTCTTTCATCACACGTTAGCCTTTCCTGCTCAAGCATCAAAATTGCATCTTTCTTATTATAGATAAAGTGAACTTTACAAACGTCTACCAATAACAAACTCAACGTTAAAATGTTACAACATTAGTATGATTACTAAAATTATTGCATCGTTATTTCACCACACGACGTCAAACATGTGATAAAAGAGATTTTACAATATGTTGTTGTTTGTTATCAATTATTCTTTAAAACATAGATCACCGGGAGAAGGAGATTGGGGAAACCATGGAAGTTGGTGGAATTCTGGAAACTCAGGAAGTTGGGGAAATTGGGGAAACTACTATCGTTCTAATGACTGGTACGATGATTGGGACTGGTCACAAAATCCAGGAACAAATGGCAGGTAAGAAAATATTAGTGTGTACACGCTACATTATCCAGGAACAGTTAATGTGTAAGTTAAACTGTATTATTAAGAACGGTTGCTGTGAAAATATAAGCTGTATTTATTTCGGGGGTCTCCGTGACCGAGTGGTTAAGGTCGCTGACTTCAAGTCACTTGCCCTTCACCAATATGGGTTCGAGCCATCATTTGAGGAAGCCATCCATCTAAATGCTAAGTTGAAATGCAGCTTAGTCGTGCCTTTAAAAGGCTTTTGTAGCTCTGATTTCAGACAAGTTGTTTAGTACATTGGTTTACTTACATGTCAGACTGACCATGTTTTTACTTTTTTACGTTCTAAACGCGTTTAAATCCGAGTTTCCGTTATATAGGTCACTGACCTTTTCAAGGCGGTTCCCCTATTTTCAACTTGCTTTATGTCAGTTTTGTATCGTATGTTATGTATATTGTCTTGTTTGTTGGTGATGCTACTTCCATTATCCCCTTTGCCCCCTACTTTTATGCCAGTCACTAAGTATTGTTTTTCGTTGTTCAAGAGTCAATTCAGTTTTGCTATAACAGAATTCTGCTTCAGCCGGTGCTTGAAGTGTGTTGCAATGTCATGACCTATCTTGAACAGACTTAGTCAAACCAAATCTCCTTTTATTTTGCCTGGTTGCGTTCTGCGCTTCCAAAGGAACTTCTGTTTGATATTATTGACAAATTTCCAGATTTAGGGGGCTGTATTTTAAAGGTAAAGTAAACTGTACTTATTGATTTATCATTTGTTTAGTAATCGGCTTAACTAGGAGTAGACAATAAATTCTATAAGAAGATTCCTTGGAAGCAAAGAATGCAACCAAGCAAAATGAAAGCAGATTCAGTTTCATTGAGTCTGTTCATGAGAGGTAATGAAATATGCAAAACCTCTCGAGCCCCCAAGCATAGGATTAAGCGGAATTCTAATATCTAGATATTGAATGGACTCCATGATCACAAAGGACTAGAAAATGTAACACAGAATCCGTGTACGGGGAGACTTTAAACCTCATTCTTAAAGTGTTTAAGGTGTTTGTCCAGCACTTATAGTGTTGTATCTTTGCCACATATTTCAGGGCAACTCTAACATCTTGCGGCGAAATTCCCGATCTTGATCTTGCTGAATTCGAACCAAACTTTTCTAAGAAAACGATGACAGATGAGCTTCGGAGCAATGTTGACATTAAGGAAAAACTGGAACGAATGCTTGAAGAGATAGGAGAAATGTGACAAGACACACATTTTTTAAAGTTGAAAATGACTTATATCTTAATGAAATGTAAACAAAGATTTAACTTCACTAATTGTCCATCTTATTCTATATATCTGCATGAATGTTTCTGATGTGTCATGTTTGTCTATGTAATTGTTTCAAGATATTGTCTGGTTTCTTACTTGTTTTCTAATGCTGAACTTAAACGCTGTATAAAATATATGTCAAATAAAATAGCTCTTCGTCAAAAATGTTGTCAACATCTTTGTTTTGTAGGAATTTGTTTGTGTTTCATTTTTGATTTTTTGTCAAGATTTCAACACAGTAACTGAAAAAAGCACCTTTAGTTGTTGGTTTTCGTAAATAAAACTTACAATCTCTATACATCTTTACTGATAAAATATTTTTACGATTACCTAAAGTTATTCGTGCATTTAATTAAGATAATTCTTTTTTAGTGAATTAGTAAAGCTTCATGTCAAAACAGATTCGTTTAAATACTGATTTAATCTTTTGAATAATACATGTATGTAAAAAATAGTGTCGAAAACTTAAATGCATGATACAGGTGTACTGAAGTTGTCAAATTTTCCATTATTATCTTTGTAATGATGCGGGTTGCATGGCCCTTAAAGGTGTACACATGTATTCAGATTCACGTTGAAATATCTACTTAAACGATACTTGTTTACATCTGTGTTATTTTCTATATATAATATCAATTGCTATCTGTTATAAACAGAACTTACTTTTAATAAAGTTCATCCAGAGGCATGTGCTTTTAAGTGCCAAGTCATAAATCATTTCTACCAGTGAGTACGTCTTCGTCAAATGCCAATATACTTTAACTGGTGCTAGATACCTGATTTCCAGTAACATTTAATTTAGTTTTCTGTTTTCAAAAATACTATCATACGTATTGCAGTTTTTATATCAAATGCTTACGTTTGTCCGAGATTAAGACAGTTTAAATTGTGTGTTGTATGTTATACAGATGTCATGGCTGTTGTATTTATATTTTGTAAGTTTTAATAATCATAAAAGAAAGACATTATTTCCATTATAGCTAAGAGAGTGCTCTTATTTGACAAGGGTGACAGCGGGGAATAGTCACAAAATAACAGATATATAATTATATATCTATTCTGTCCATTCCTTTTCTGTATTTCGGTTCAGCAAGATACATGGACTGATATGTATAAGAAAAAGGTTAGAAGTTATATACAAACATACTTTCACGAAAACAAATGCTTTTTACTGACATGATTGATACAATAGTTAATATTTACAGGGTCATCTCTTATTATAGTTGTTGTTTGTAAATATGTTATGTTTGTATGTATATACATGTGTCTAGTTGGTGGTGTATGGGCCGGAGGCCTGAATCACAATAATGATTTGATTTGATTTTTTATTTGAAATATATGTTTCTCTTGAAATGTTTCCGACTTGTCAACGTAACTAATCATGGTTAAGAAATGGTTACGGTTTAGCAGTGTCTCTCCAAATAAAATGAAAGCGTTGTGTTTTACATGAAAACTGGAAATGAAATAAAACCTGTTTATTACGCTACAAAGGAATAGTCATTGATTAAACCTACAGAAAAACGCCGGTCAACAATGGCTCAAGAACCCGGCTGAATCAAGCCGTTTGGTGTGGTCCCTGGGCATTTCTCTTTTATTCTGTTATTCTTATTGCTCGAAAGGTAGCTTTTTATTTATCCCATTGTGACTTTGAGTGTTCAGTATTTTTTGTCAAATTGAAAGGTCTCCATGATCCCAAAAGTCCAGGAAATATTACAGTACAAAAGTTAGAAAATAGTCTAGTATTTCTTTGAGGCAATTTTTTAAACAAGATTGACCTTTTTGCACGTAATTGGCAACTACAATGTTCGAAACACGGGTGGTGGCAATATGCGGATTTTTGTAATCATAAGTAAATATCTAAGCACTAGGTTTCTGTATATCTTAGTATAGCCATATGATAGAGAACATGTTGACACTCAACTGTGAAAAGTTTCGTTAAAGTCTACATCCAGTTTGTAGAAGATTCTGCTTTCGAAAATGTCATCCAAATTGTAATATTCCCCGACTCCCATTACGAATAAAAAAGAATGAATTTACATTCTAAAAACAGCAGCCCACAGCTCGCGGACGTGCAAAAGGCTAGCAAACGTAAACAAGCACATGCATAGACAAAGACAAAACAAACGCACAATGAATAAAAGAACAAATAAAGGAACACATCGGGACACCGCCTTGGAACGGTCAGTGGAAAAACACCACAGGGTAGCTAAAACCGGTATATAGTGCGCTCCTAACCTAACCCCACTGCCATCCCACCATGTTCCAAAGTCACATGACAGTGTAAATAAAAGTCACAATAAAAGTAATCCCCACCAGGTAAATGCCTAATACATCTGGTTTTGTTTTACCTCTCACCAGATTCTAGCCCTTTCATTGATTGAGTAGTGTCACGTGGTTGCCCTCTATATTTCTATAGACGGTCGGTGGGTGACCCAATATGAGAATTGCAATTCAAAATGGCGGAAATGTGCAAAATATTTCTTCTTTAATTATGGTTTTACGTTTCAGTGACTGTTCAATGAATGAGGAAGCTATCCTACTTGCCCGGGAGAAGTGATTAAGTGGTCGATAAAACAAATCGCCTCGCCTTCTATAAAGCATACTGACCCTACATATTTCAGTAGAGAGTCAGTAACAAACCAAATAATTAATAATGTAATTCTTGGACAAGGTATGGGGACAAGAACATTTTGTTAAACAGATATTTTATTCTAATGCGTGCAAAATACAGAATTATATCTATCTGCATAAAATATGCATTATTATTGTATATTAGCTTGTACATTGAGCGATGCTCATTGCTTCTGGATTCTGAACCAGTGTACTGAATTCGCGAACTCTTGTTTATAGTATTGTACTCTTTTTTTCTTATATATTATGTTTAAGACTGCCCTTTGATTATTTTCATTCATCGTTTACTGATCTATTATGTGAAACAACGCATCGTAGTACTTTTTAATTTGTGTTCATGATTGTATTTCTAAATACCAATTTGCAACATACTCCCTTTGATTTCAAAGCACTGTCTTTCACTTTCTGTCATCTTAAGTTTTCTGCCTCATTTCGTAAAAGGTTCTATATTCACAGAAACAGGTAATATCGTAACGTGTTTTGACACATCTTTAAAGTCTGTCTTTCACATTATAACTTTAGACAATTTCATTATATACATCTATGCCACGGATTTCGTTCTTTAATTATTTGTTGCACACTGAAACCCAAACACGGATACGTTTAAGACACAGTTAAAGGGCGATATATTTATTTTTGTTATTGGATGCAGTAAAGACCTTAAAAGGACAGAAAACATGCTGATTTCGCAGACATGGTGTTCAGTAGTTCATAATGTGCATAATAATTCTTACAAACGGGTCGTTGAAGGGCGGCATATAAGATACCAAGAGTGAAAGTGTTTTCTGCAAGTGTTCCACTTAATCCAAGTACTTTCACAGTAGAATAACAAGTTAAGGTAGTTCTTCACGTTCGGATCGAAATTTTTACTACAATGTGGACTTTGACTTAACTTTGAATTTTCAAACATTCAGAATATACTTAGAAAACTTAGGAAATAAAAAAGATAGGGTCGCGTGCCTCGTTTTTTTTTTTGTTTTTTTTTGTTTTTTTTTTGTTTTTGCTAGACTGATTTGAAAAATTTAGACCTCACGCACTTTTTTTCTTAATGGGAGACTATGGGAAAATCATAAGTTTATAACATTTTCGCGAATAGAAATATGTCTACAATGAAGATTTTAACGAAACTTCTTACAGTTGTAAATAAATATATGGCTTATAATGTGTTGAAATAAAATTAAGATATTAGACCCCTAATAGTAATGGCATTTACTTTGTATATTCTTACAGTTGACCGTACTTCGCACTGTGTTGCAAATTTTAAAAAACTTTACCGTACCGTTTATTTTTTTTTTATATATAAATTTTGTATACTTTATGGTATTTTCTCAAGCTCAATTAGAGACAGATTTCAAAGTGATGGCCTTTATCCAAAATGTTTGTAGAGAATTCATTATACCATTATCATTTTATAAAAGAAATATCAAACTATTGGTAAACAAAACTTAAAATGAAACTGTCAATATCATTTTTTCTAGGGTTCCTCAAGTAATCGATTTTAGTGAGACAGAATTCTAACTCCAAACATTGAAAAACTAGGGTCCAATTTCTGCGGGTCTGTTTTGAATTTTGCTCACTTCATTCAAAAATAACCTTGGGACAGGAGCAAAACCTACCTACATTTTTCCCAAAATATGTAATCTAAAGAATGAAGGCAAAATAGAGAAATTTTGCCTCATGTTACTCAGTATTTTTGAAGACGTCTAACTCAGAGGTAAATTCACTTTGAACAGCAAGAACTCGCTTATCAAATGATTTTTACCATTTTTGTACAAAAATTAATAATAAGTCTTTAAGAAGTAAAAACTTACAAGAAAAAAGGAAAATAAAGGGAAAAAATTGGTTCAAGTGGTGCTTGAACCTACGCCCCCTGAAAATTGTAGTCAAAGTAGGTTCATGGTAGGAATTGAATACTCTTCAAAAAGGAGATACTATATTATGGGTCTAATACCTTAACAGTAGAAATTTCACGCTACTTTTGAATTATTTAACGTGTCAGATGTTTTAATATACTAAATTTATAGTACCAGTGCCTTTGTTATAAATTTACTCACAGGTTGCCATTAATCCGTAAAATGATTTTCATTTCATTTCCGTACGCCGAATCCAGGCTTTATTCTACGTGTTCCGGATATGTGACGTTACGCTATTACTTTCGGTTTATCAAATGTGCAGAACTACCTTAAGTAATAGGGTTAGGTTTCGCTAATTCCTAACGAATATTTCTCTAGTATCTATGTAGTTAACTGGAGGTCAATGTGACTGTTGATGGTTTATAGGGGTATTTGGCTGGAGTCTTAAGACTAAAATTGATTAAAATTGCTGGATATCCTTAGGACGGCCAGCACCTATTTATGCAATCTCGCCAGGCATATGTATGTTTTTGACAACACACAAAATGACGGCACTCGACCTTCAGCTATTTCCGGAAGTAAATAAAATGAAAGTAGAAATGCCAAACTTGAAAACGAAAGCCGCATTTTGATTCGTAGATAGTCAGGGGTCACGCGCAGGGGTCACCCCGTCTAAATGTATGCGCGTGGACCTTTTTTTTTTTTTTTTTTTTTTTTTTTGCTATTTGGGAGCCAATTTTCAGCCCTTTATTACGAATAGAAATTATCTTGGCTTTAGTACAGCATGTCAGCTTTTAATCTATGAAAACATATTTTAGCTCTGGATAAACAGAAATCCCACAGGGGTCCGTAACGGACCAAGGGTACATTGATAATTTTGGAACTTCATCAAATCGCTCAAAATGTCATTTTTGATGTTGTCTGAGAGTGTCAGTGTATGCCTCAGATGTAAGATATAACCGTATTTGAGTGCTGCAGACCTAGACATTTCAGAAATATTTTCAAAATACGTTTCGTGTAATAAATGTTGTTTCTACGGAAGCGTGAAAGGGCCATCAGACGCTAATACGTTTTAGTACGTTAAGGCTGCGGAAAGGATATTGCGAGGCTTGAATTATTAACAATGAGTTCCTGCTTGTGCCTCTCTAAAAATAACAATCAAACTTTAAGATGCTGACATTCTGATACATAATATACGACCTCCCTTTGACACACATTTTGTACTAAAATGATATGACGTTAATTTCTAAACTGCTGTTTTCAAGAACGTTGAACAACACTAAACTGATTTAGTCAACAACTAACTACAGAACTACAGAAGTATTCTTTCCTAAAATTCAGACCACCCTTAGAGACTTCTTCTACGTTCCAGTTGCACAAAGAAGTATTCAAGTGAGTCAATACTGCTGTTGTTCTGAAATAATATGCACAGATGTTTCGTTTCTACTGTAATTATACTGCACCAACACCGGCAAATTTGTTGTTTGAAAAAAAAGTGGTTTTCACTCATTCTTCTTAACACAGGAAAACATTCTAGACTGTATACTGTTAAGAGCTTTCACTAGCGATTCATGCCCTTACGTACGACATATGACTATGATATCTACATGAAAAGTAGAAATATTATAACAGTAGATCACACGTAGGTCATGTACGTACATATTTATTTCCAGCTCAGTGTACTGTCTTATTGATTAAGTCTTTCACATTTATCTGCTCTAATGGATTCTGTGTAATGGAACTGTAATGAAGATACCAATAAATACATGTATCTATCTTGATACGGTTAATGATACATTCTTAAATAGAACGACAGCTCTCATTACAGCAGAACTAATATATGTCCAGGGAGATAAGATGATCAAGTTTTATAGAAGTAGATTAGAGAAGACAGGATTTCAAAATCAGACTAGCGTATTTATTTCTCATAAAAATACTTTGAACTGTAATTTTCGTTGCCACTTTCGCTATGTTATTATAAGCTTTTTTGGCAGACAGTACTATCATATAACCATCCGTCGCCTAGCATCAACCGAATACCCTTCGGATTTTGTATGCAATTAACTTCAATTATAGTAAGAGAGCCATTGAATTGATATAAGAGTTGAATATACTTACTCTAGACATCTTTAGATGGTCGTAATTTTATCAAATAATACCGTCTAACACAAACTAATGTCATTACCGGTATTGTGATAGGAATTGTGTACCATATAAAACGTCAAAAAATTCAAATTACACAGAAGGTAGTTAGAAAGTTGGTGCAGTGAAATGCATTTCGTAAATAGTTTAATTTCTATTGCATGATACTGTCACTGACAACTTTTATAAATAAACCATTATGGTATTTTCAATACCCATCAAATAATTATATAGTGTTCTTCATAACAACGACATTCGTTGTGCTGAATGTCTTGAACAACTACTAGCTTTTGCGTAAAATGTCTGATTACCTTCTTCGTGCCTTTATTATTCAATAAATATTTAGGAATGGTTTCAAACATAACCTATAAGCCAACATATTCTTTTGAAGGCCTCTTTAAAGCAAGAGCAAAGGCCACCAATTTTTCAACGTATCAAAGAAAAGTTTTGTTTATTCCGTTTTCCCGGGTACAGTTCTAGTGTATAAAGGTACAGATTTTAAGTTATATCTTTTAAAGTGAAGATGAGTGAGCGTATAATTTAATACCGTATTTCCGCATTGAAATAATGCCTTGTTTGAATAAAAATTAAATGACGTATAATGTGCGTGACACTTCCCCTTAGCAACTAAACTCGAACCATGCTTTTTCTCAAAGACAAAACACTTTTTGGGATATAGTCATTGTGTTTCTTAAATAAATAAATTTCTCTAGCATCTGAACCCAACAATAATTTTATTCGAAGACATATCCCTGTTTGGGATAAATTATTTCTTAAATAACGTTAAGAATATAACAGATCCTCTACAGCAAGTAGTAGAGGTATATGAGTCCCAGTTTAAGTATTCAGTAAACAACCCAATAAAAACAAACTTCTAGGCTATTTAAATTCAATTTTAGACTGACTGGTTTTAAATGTGTCAGGGCCGTGTCTTTTCTTGTGAAGTCGTTTCAATACGAACCCAGGTGTGAGACATTCCTCTACTATAAGTGTCTTCTGTCAACCTAGTAGTAGTTAAGGTACCAGTTTTCGTATCAACGCAATAACAAACCACGGTGTACTTAATTATAGCTTATAAAACTGGTCCTATTTCTGTTGGTTTGGTAACCTTCCTGTAGCAGTGTGTTATTTAATTCTGCATTAGTACGTCTTTAACTGTCTAGATAATATAGATATAGGATACCCTGATCATTCCGCTGTACCCATTAACTTTTTTATTTACAGGTTGCAGCTGTTATAACTTATTCATATATTGACTAGCTTTGCCGAATTAATAGGCATATATTGCAAAAGTAAATTACAGATAAACCGATTGAAGTTTTAGGCATTTTTGAAGTTTTGATCTATGATTTGTCAGCAAGCATTAATTCAGTAAATGCTGCAACGTCTCACAAGGATAAAAATTAATGAAATTTTCGAAAGTGTGACATTATTACCATGGTAATATATTAACAATTTAAAAAAAAAAACCCTCAAAAAAGCAAATCCGAGTAAGGTGTGTCTAAACGAATATTGTGTACGTCATATATTTTAAGATACTTGTACATTCACCTTCCCCGGTATGTAATGCAATTATACATTTTTACGACAATCATTATCAACACATTACCATTCCATTTCCTTTTCTCAGTTACACATTTTCAGGTTATAGCTTGCAGTTAACGTCAATTAACTTCAATTACCATAGCTAGCATAACGACACACTGTATTTTCTTTAGATGGATCTTATTCCAAAGTTTTCCTCTATTTATACAAATATTCTATAAACATAGTCCTGGGATCATTTCTGTAATATCACTTTCAATATTTACATTACCCTGAAATTACTTAGCACATTAGGGACGAATGTATCTAAATAATTATTGAATCTGAATAAGATTATGCATACACTTTTGTGCGTATTTTTATTTACAAAGGACAATAAAGCATTCATTATCAAATCGTTAAGAATTAGCTATTTTTATTGAATTTTGTAATGAAAAGTAATAAATCTGCATTTCAGTTTATATTTCAAGTATACGCCTGTCGGTTGTTTTCTTGTAAATGATAGTTTCAAGTATCCTGTTCGGTGCTTCCACAGTGAAAATATTTTGGGTCCAAGAACGAAGATTATATCTATTAAAACTACTAATTAAATTTAGAAAATCATTTTGTTCAAGATTTCGGTCGAGTTTAAAAACCATATGATAATTGCGTATGTTTTCAATCTGTGACGTATACGATTTTTTGCGCATACAATTGTTTGATTTGTTTCTGTTATAGATTACACAAATTTCCATTTCCTGTATACATACAGTGGAATATTTCCTGGATCCTGCTTATTTCCTAATTTATACAATGGCATAAAATACGCATCTTATAATTAATCTGGAAAAAATATGCTATTATTAAACACAGATGTAATAGTCAAGGTGTTATGATCTCCATGTAAAATCTTGGGACTTATTCTAGTTAACCTTGTTGATTTATAACATTAGTTTTAGATGTATTATTTTCATTTCAAAATGGAGTAATAAAATCAATCTCTAACTTGCAAAATGATAGTTTTTCATCTACATATTGCTTTAGATTTCAAAAATTGCCTGTAAACTTTTTTCAATTAAAGTTGAAATTTTATAAAACGTTTGTTTAGGGTTTGTAACATATTAAGTTTCCCGAAAATTATATTTACTATTTCGATCTGTTTGAGTCCCTCTTTGAACAAGTCGATATTCTCTTGTCTTGATAAGTGCATATTCCGGAAGTATGTTATACAATATAGTATTTTAAATATCTAACTAAAGATACATATTGCAGCATATCCATTGTTTTGAAGTAAATCTAGGCAGAGGTCACTGATTGCATAATTAGGAATGACATTTTACAGTGAGTAAAATATTTGCTTGTAGTGTAGATAGAGCCGATGACAAGCCAAACATGTTTTACTAATTCGGTCGGATTATCAATAAGACAAGTATATCTGTGCAAACTTAAGTTGACTTAGAAGGCCCGTATACAAATATCAAGCAAGACTGATTTACTTTTTGTGTGTGTGGTGGGGGGTGGGTGTGTGGGTGTGAGGTGGGGAGGGTCGGGAACACTTACAGTTGCACTTGTCCGTCTGTCCGTCAGAATTTACTATTGTTCGTATCTCGAAAAGTATTTGACCCAGAGTCATCAAACATAGCTGATTGTCATTCAGTATGTAAAGTCCTGCACCTGTTGTTTTGATATGAATTTCACCCAGCCAGACCAGATTTATAGCCTTAACTTAGTCAAAGTATGCATAGAAAGGGACTAAAAGCTTGTGTCCCATGTATCAAAAAATATTTGGTCTAGAATTATAATCAATCATTACAGGAATATTATTCAGCATTTAAAGTTGTGCGTCTAATGACATTGTTATTTGGAGATTTCTCTCAGCCAAACCAGATTTATGGTCTTTGACTTTTGCAAAAATGTGCATAAAAGAGCATAATAATTTGCGTGGAATGCACCTCAGAAAGTATTAGACTTTGTGTCTTAAAACATAAGAGATCATTATAAAACATGTAGTTGCGCACCTGGTCTTCTGCTTAGGATTTTACCCAGCTAGACCACAGTAATGGTCCTTGATTCAGTGGGAAAATTGAAGTTTAAAAACTGATCTAATGTCATACAAGCTATGTAGGAATTTTATTAAGCATGTAAATTTGTGCACCTGCGGTTTGTTTTTGGACTTAACTCTACACGATTAGAGTTATGGCCCTTGACTTAGTCAAAAGTTTGCATTAAGAGCATAAAAGTTTGTGTTACATGTATCTCAAAAGCATTTGACCTTGAGCCGTAAAACCGTTAGAGGACTGTTATATAGCATGTGGTATACACCTGGTGTTCTATTCTGGGATTTCACTCTGCCAGAGAAGTACTTTTGTTTTAGTTCTATTAACTAAATGGTATCGTACTAAACCATGAACAGTAGCTGTAAAGGTGGGGTACCAGTGTCCTATGGACCCAAAGTGAGATAAAATCATATAACGTGAATCCAAATACTGTCAAAGCAGAAATTTTGGAGAACGTATAATTTTCGCTATATTGGCGAGGTCCTACATCTCGCGAAAATTAATCCTCGCGTAAATATTTACAATTAGTATATTCCAAATTAAAGTAGATACTATTTTAACAATTTTGCGAGTATTAGACATCACGAACATACTCAAAATTTCAAATTCGCAAAATTTTGACACAGCGAAAATATCTGCTTTTACAGTAGACTTCAAACTTTGCGACTCAAAAAATAGTAATTTATTGTTCCGTATAGGACCATACACAAACTAAATGGTTTGGCAAGTACGAATATGATCATATTTAATATTCAGAAACCAACAGACAACTCAGCCACAAGAATAATATTTTGTAAAATTTCTTTGAAAATGACAACCGTTCAGCTTAATTTACTTTCTATTTCAGTAATTACTATCTCGATTTTCCGCCTTTTGAACAGCAGTCTCATACTAGAAACCGCCGAAGAGTGTAGAACCGTTTAGTGTATGTAATCAGCGTATATAACAGACGGAACAATAAATCAAGTAATTAATCCACATTAGAAGGCGCAATGGAGAGCTAAACCAGGCAACTCATGCATCAGTAATGTGATCTTCCAAATTGTCGAACGTACGTAACATATATATCAGCGACGTCGATTGCATGAACACCTATGCATTTATACAGAATATAACTTATGAAAACTATCAATGAAATTTAAGTATGGTCAGGTCACTGACGTAATAAAAGAACTCCAACAAACCAGAAAATATGATCCTGTAAAGCCCTGCTTGTGTTTAAAAGTATACAAATTGAAGTAATGAAATGCATGCTTAAGACATTCGTCTGACAAGAAATGTCCTAGTTAGACTAATAGTGTAATTTACTGCAATTACCGGCCTTGGTTCAGTTAAATATACGATTTTACAGACAGTGAAAGACAGTTCTCATTAAGGTATGTCTGACTACATTCCAGCCTGGGAAAGCTAAGCGGTAATAGAAATGTATTTCTCAACATTATTTTATTGATATTGAATCCTTTCGGAAACCATGCTTGACTGGCAATGTACAATATTGAAGGCCAATCAAACACTTAAAATATGATGTTAATCTTGTGACCAGCTTATGAAAAGAGCTTTGATTGTTTTTCGATATAGCTGCTGTATCAAAGGTCATTTAAAAGCAATCCAATGTTGTGGATCATATTATTTTGAGACTCTCGTGTAACTGGCGGACATCGGTTATAAGTTAGAATAATACTGCAAATTATTAAAAAAGTACAGACTACGTCTTTAATGTACCATTTTTCTGATACATGTACCTTTATGCAAAAGTACATTAGCCATGATGAGAACAAAAGCCAAGACTGTCAATTGAAACTAACGTCTTGAAAATGATACTTGGAAGATTTTACAGCAAACTACACAAGTGCATTCTTACATGCGTGTTTATTGCAGAACATGCGAAAGATGTTTGTAATTAATGCAGTAGATCTATTTAACGTTTCTGGTATACAGTAATTATCATGTGTCTCTTTAATAATTCGATATCCGCATAATTTACGAATCCATAACGTGGCCTGCATACACTTGGTTGCAAGCTTGAAAGCTCCTGGCAGGATGTATTGTCTTTCTTTATAAAAGACACTGTATACAGGCGTGGCAGTATTTGACATGGCCTGGTGTGGTGACGCTGAAATGTATGATACGGCAGCAGAAATATTTTAGAAAAGTGATGAGGTGAAGAGATGGATATTTTTTGTACACAAAGTGTAGATGTGCCTGCTGAGTTATAAGTATATGTAAGAAACGGTTTTAGATATAAATTGACCACACCAGTGAACCGCTGGTGCATAAATTTGATTAATCAATACATGGTATTTTATATGGACCGGATTTAAACGATAACAGAATATTAAGCAGAAATTATATCCTCGCGCTCTAAAACAAACATTTTATTTCACAAGACATTAAAACATTTCCCCGTCATTTAAATGTCTCTGTAAATTTCAAGATTCCAGCGACAGATTTTTCTAAACGGGTTGTACAAAGAAAAAAAATCCTGATGGTGAAATGAATAAATTCCATAATTGCAATCTCAAAACAATCTGGGATGTTTTAGAGAGTTCTTTCTGTATAAAAGATGTCAAGGTTTATTACAATCATCTGCAGGGATATTCAAAATCAATTTGAAGAGCATTTAAGTTACAATGTAGAAAGTTGTATTATTGTCTGCCTCTTAAGAAGGTATGGTAGACTTGTGATATTTTAGTTATTATGTGTTGCATAATAAATGTGCAAAGATTTAGCTTCTTTAAAGTAAGGTTTTAATTGCGATAATATAATATGGTTATTATAATTATAGTAGCTCGATCTAGGATGGTGTATTCGGCCCGAGTTCGTATCTTACGACGCCATTTTCTCGACGCGCAAGGGCCAAGTGTTATTTGACCTAGCAAAATCCGCGAGAGCCGAATACATAATCCCAGATCTAGCTACTGTTTAATTATAATACCTCCACCTTTATGTTTGTTGTTGAACGAACTCTTCAGTGTTTATCCATGCTAAAATGGACCTTTGTGAGGATTTTATGCGCGCTATTTATAGAACTTTGTAAGATCATGCATATTAATGAAAGTAGTCCGGCAACATACAATACAAAAGGTATAATATAGAATTTATTCTGCCTGTTCATATTTGCTTGTGAAATACAAGCTGATTTTTTACAGAATTTATATAGGTATATACTAAATTACGTTATGTCTATTGTCTGATATTTTATAATCAATACTCTGTACCAAAATAATGTTTCTTAATGACAGTTTTCTGCCAAAAGATATAATTTTAAAGCAATACACTTTAGTTTTACATCTGGGTATAACTGTTCACATTAAGCTTTTAACAATCCATCTAGACAAATATTACAGAGACTCATTACTCAGTACATGTTTTATTCTTTGAAATTCAGTTTAAACATTCTGAATGCATGAAAGAACCCTATTGAAAAAATACCAACCTTCTGGTGTGTATTGACTGATAAACACGGTAACCTGATAGTCCCTTTGCGAGCTGAAGAGCTTCCCTCACAAAAGTAATTGTCTTTACTACAATAAAATGGCAGAAATTGCCCTTTTGTGTAAACATTAATACTGCTTTCTAATTTATAGACAGTTCTATGATTGATCAAAATTACTGTCTTGTGTGCATGTTTAAGCTGCTTTTCTTGCGGCACTAAATATTTTCATTCGCTCTCTTCTTTTCCATTGAAAATTACGACGTTCATTTCGTATGAACAGCAAAAGGAAAGGCGCAAAAGTTATCGCTGCTTCGTGATGACCGACCGCTGTTTTGACGACGTCCAGGTATAGTCAGGGAGAACGTTCTGTAGATGACGTCGCAGTTGTTCCGTCTGGTGAACAGAATTGCCGGGAAGCTGATTTTAATGTTAAATGCAACAAAATGTGTGCAGTTTATAATAATCTTTTTACAAATGGAAAGGAAATATAATGTAAATATAAGAAATGAAACTTTTTTTTTAAATAAATGCAGTACGTGGTATTAAGTATGTAACCTCTTCTTTTAGTTTTTTTAAGACTTAGTATACTTTATTCACTTGTTCTTAGTATTCACACCGTGTTAAAAGATTAGGAAAAACATGTGCACTTGGTCTTAAGTTGATGCAATAACTCTGTTTACATCTACCTTTCTTGTGTTACACCACTTGCAATCTTCTATTTCTACCCAGAAAAAGAGTCGAGAATATTTTACGAGTATAACGGAGATGCATGTAGACGGAAAATTACATTCACTCCAAACGAATGAAAATACCAATGATAAAGCCCTCTCCACTCCACTGACATTCGCACACAATTATCTGCTCAATTTTACCAAGGTGTACTAAACAATATCTTCCTTAATATTATACAAAGTCTTTTTGTAAAAATACAGAATTGTGCCATTTAACCAAGCAGATGCTTACACACTTACGGAATGTTAAATAGATTTTACTTCTTGCGTGTGAACGCGGAAACATATTAGATACAAACCTGTTAAGATCAAAAGAAAACTTTATTAGCAAAGAAAAATTATCTAAATATCATGTACTACACAATATCCATTCTAAAATAATTCATACGCCTTCTCCATGAAGATAATATATGCATTATACATTAGAGCGTCACATCCCATACAAAGAACTTAGTTGAAAGTCCCCTGTGCAAAAATTTAAAATGTACCAAGTCAAAAAACTCCTATGAAATATGTTTTGGACAAATGGAGAAAACTGTGCGAACATGATATTGTATGCTTATGCGATTAGAAGGTTTCATCGCCCTCAAGTCATGCACGTCCAGCATCAAGAAAAAGGATGCATATTTACTACAAACTCAACTGAGCAGAGTATCAAATTGGTCAGTGATCAGTGACATGTAAAGTATGTGGAGATCAAATGAGCCGCGCCATGGGAAAACCAACATAGTGGGTTTGCGACCAGCAAGGATCCAGACCAGCCTGCGCATCCGCGCAGTCTGGTCAGGATCCATGCTGTTCACTAACAGTTTCTCCAATTCCAGTAGGCTTTAAAAGCGAACAGCATGGAGCCTGACCAGACTGCGCGGATGCGCAGGCTGGTCTGGATCCATGCTGGTCGCAAACCCACTATGTTGGTTTTCTCATGGCACGGCTCAAATAAAGAAATGCCATTGGAAAATTTTGAAACTTCTTACATATTGTAACTGAAATTTATTCATAAGCAAACGATTTTTAAAGTGTTATAACCCACTGAATGCCACGAGTGGAATTTCGTGATATAAAGCATCTGATAGAAAGCAAATATTAATATCTGCTGTCTCTATATATGTATGTGTCAAAGTATAAGACAAATGTCCAGGAACATTAAACAAATCAAAAGAAAAATACTTGGACTGTTAGATGCATGGAAGAGTTATCCTGTATTGCAAGTTACATATATAGATGACCTTTTACACTTGCCCTGAAATGATACGGATGAGAGCAAGGTTGACGCTTTCAGTAATACCGATTAGGCCAATTCTTTTGGTCTAATACGTGGTTGCAAAAACACGTTTCCAAATGAAGATTTACTTTACTCGAGTATGCGGTGCGTCAGACACCAAATTTGAAGTGTTTGTATGCATCGGTTTGCTATCGTGCCGCCATTAGCTGCGTCGATATCGACCCACTAGGCGGCGGGGTATACTCGCTTTGCATAAGCACTTTAAATGTACGTGTAGAATTAGTACATGTTGTGTTGGTGTAAGAAATTTAATGGATGACAAGGAAGCAGAGATATTTGATGAGAAAGTCGCTAGTAATAAAGGCTGATGAAAAAATGCTTACACTTTGAGAAATTGGCATATCCAGGAGAACATATATTTCTGTTACAATAACTGTGTTTTGGTGCTTTGTTATTGTCGCTAAAGTAGACACCTTTGTACCAAACCGTTGGAATTTAGTACTGAGAAAAACATCTACATGTTCATAATTTGGTGAATACAGTAGGATTTAAATTAATATTTACCGTTTAATTTTCCTAGTGTAACTCTTTCTTTGCTCTAAATTAATATAGAACCTCTTGTTTGGCGCCATTTAAAACGAGAAGTAGAAAAAATGCTTCTGAATAGTGTGATATTTAATCTGTCGCTGTAATTAAATTGCGAGAGAGGAGATTAAAAGTGTTTATTACTCCAATAAAGAAAACGGATCATTGTCGTAATGCTAATTCAGCTTAATTACAAGGGCGATATAGTAATACATGCTATAATAAAATTCTCGTTCTAGGCTATATTAAATGTTACATTTTTTATATAGCTCGACACGTAACATGAAAATTATGAAAGAGTGGTAAAAGTTTCGCATTTTCGCCAAAAAAAAATCACACGAATATTTCTCTACTTTTAAGTTACTTTAATATTAGTGTGGAAAGTATCTGGAATCTTTGCAACGTCAGGTATACTCGTATTTATGATCACTAAAATGGCGTGACTAAATGACTGAACTTTGGTATATTCCGTAGTCATCACCATCATCATCTTCAGTAATTGCCTCAATCTAAAAGTGTATACTGGCAATTTGATTAAAACACTGTGCTTTCGCAGCCGTATGGGACACCATTTCACACCTAAAAGACTAAAGATCTCTCTTTGTACACAGTTTAAAAAACTGATAAAACAAATACTTGCATTTAGAATGTGTTGATATTTCCTAGAACAGCCTTAATGCCCTATAGCGTAGGCAGATTTACGGCACATTGAGGCAGGCGGTTCCAAAGGACAACAGTGGCTTGGAAGAAGCTGTGTTGTTATAGGCATATTTGCTACAGGAGATTTGATTGTACTGTTGGTTGTGGATTCTGGCTGATCTTGATTGCCGTAGAGGAGGATCAAGAATATTGTCGACAAAATGTTGCCTAATTTTGTACAATATGATTACTATAGACATATTGCGTCTGTGCTGAAGTGTGTCCCACTGGAGTTGTTCATGAGCATCTTCGAGACTGAACTTGTTTGTTGGTAGTCGTTTTTGACGAACCTTGCAGCTCTTCGCTGAATCGTCTCCAGCTGGCTGATGTGGCTGTCAGCGTAGGGGGACCACGGAGTGAAAGCACAGTCCAACGTTGGACGGATGTATGTCTTGTAGGCTGTTGCTTCGGCACTTGGTGGACTTGAGCGGATGGTCCTGCGGATGAATGCCATGCTAAAATATTATTTTAGTCTTTCATTTTATCACACAGATTCTTCCTAATGTATTTTTGCATACTAGTTAATTTTCCTTGCCTGTATTAATATTATTTTTGCTTTGCAATTTTTGCAGGGAATAAGTATCTATTTTTGATCCTATACTATATGTGAATATTACGCCAAAATGGGTAACGTCATTTGACGTCGTCATTGACGTCGTATTTTCCTGTGACGTCATACTGTTTTGTTATTATACTCTGATGAAGTCCAGTGGACGAGACATGTTAGTTTTGAAGTAAAAAGTATATTTTTGAAGTTAGTTCTTCATTTTATCTATTTCTTACAATTATATCTGAAGAACTCAGCATCTGTAACAGATCCTTCGGAAGAATGGAAGAATCAGAAGAAAAAATGATAAAGAATATTGAGAGACTTCCTGATTTTCAAATGCAAAAATCATTGCATATCAGATTTTTGGAAAATTGTTTGTCACAGAATATATCTCCAAAAGGACTACAAGTAAATTTAAAAGTTCAAGTGGGAGAAAATGACCGCCTCCAAGCTGCTGTTGATCGATTGTTAAAGAAAATATCGCTTGAAATAACTCGTCTGGTTTGTGAAGAACATAGACAGCAACTGCATCAATCAAAACCTAAAATGACTAAACAGGAAAACAGGCTGAATGCAAAACCAGAGAATGAAACAAAATGGATAAGTGTCACACAGGTCATATTTGTAAAAATAGAAACCAAAAAGAATAAAATTCTACAAAAGCAAAACAACAAAATTGAAGTTTTGCAGAAAAGGATGTTAAATGTTCCTGTCAACAACACTTCCTGTCCTGAGATAAATGAAAATAACATTCAGAACAAGAAAAACAACAACAAGGAAAACAACAAAAAGAAAAACAACAACAGTAAAAATAGAGAGAAAAAGAGACGAGCTGCCCCAGAGAAAACTACTGCTGCCAAACAACAAAAAACGTCATCTGAAAAAAAAATCAAGAAAATGCAGAAAAAAGTCCAATTTCTTCTCGCCCTACCTTAAATCAGTCAAAAAACGGGAAGCCCCAAGGCAACGCACAGAATATGACCTACGCGAATGTCACAAAATGGGGGGAAAACAACAGAAGAGGGAAGAAAATCAGTCTCCGAGAATCAAACCTCGGGTTTCACAGAGCTGCCTCAAGGAGTCCATAGATCACCTCATCAAGTGTCTGGAAGAAATAAAAGGAACAGGAGATTCAACCGAATTCAAAGTAGGAGAAAATGGTGTCACAAACTGACATACGGGCCTTATTGTATCTGTAGTGTAAATGCAGGTATTGCATCATCTTTTTGTAAATTTTTGAGTTATTGGGGTAAATGTCTGATTTTACGTATAAAATACCTCTAATGTTTTTCAGCATTTCATAATTTAAATTTCCATGTAAATTTTATCAAATTCAGTAATAAGAAAGCTGATATTTTATAAACTTCAGTAATTCATGTTTTTATCCCTAAAACCACTATAACGGGCCTCAAATTGTCAATTTCAATCCGCGCCAAAGTAGTCAGATTTCCCGGCTATATCATGATTCCCGTGGAAAGGAAATAGTCGGAGCTCACGCATAAGCCCTGAGTCCCATGAAATTTAATATTTGGCGGGACATTACCCTACAAATAGACTGGACTAGATATGCCTAGCGTACACCACATTTCGACATTAGACGAATCTATGTCAAATTGATTTTTCTTGCTAGAAATTTATGCTCGATCGAGGTAAGAAGTTTATTTGTTAGATTTTTGTATGATTTTTGAATTACGATTTTTATTTGGTAAATTTTTGTTCATTATACAGAATTCTGTAACATTTACTTTTCGGCATGTGATTTTGACTAGTTTCGGTATGTCAGGATAATTTATTAAAATTTCAGACTTTTGTAAATTATTTCGAAAGAGGAGTCTATAATGTTTCGTTTATATAAGATGTAAGATTTGTACTGAAATTTGTGTAACATGATAATTGTAAAGTACTCTTTTTCAAAAACATATGTCAAACATTTCGTTGTTATGGAACGCCGATACTCTATTGCACTGTAATGTATAAATCTATATGGCAAGTCTAGTACCATGTATGTAATTTATATTATTGTAATATGAAATTGTGTGCCAGTCTATAGCATATACATATATTGTCCGTTTTGTTGTATAGCATTAGACATCATATTGATACAAACTATGGTATAACGTGTGAATTGCATTGAATTTTGTTAATTTGTAGTTGTAGATAATAGCTGCAGTTTATCATTTCCGTATCTATAATTTTTCATCATAAACTTTTCATATCTTTTTCATACTTTAACTTTAGTCTTTAAAGTAAGTAATTTTTGTAATAATGGAAGTAATAAGTGACGTAATTTAATCCCGTGACGTCTGAACTTAGTAGCACATATATTTTGTATAAGTAGCACGTATTATTTATGGGAGCCTATGGAGGTTTGGTGTACCCAAAGGAGCAGTTTATGCCCTGACTTATTTGTTTTGCTATGGTGCTTACCATATGTTATATATTTTAGCTTCTTCCGTCAGACGATTTTTTCCTGGTGATATTGTCACAACCCGGAAGTACAATGCCCGAGGTTCATTTGTCTTCACTCGCCTGGATGTGATTTTCCCAGCGCAGAGCTTTCGTCCCATGGTTGTGCCGAAAACCGCAAAGACGATGATTTTTGTTATCCTCTGAAGTCAGCTCAGGGATGCAATCATCTACCATTACAGGAGCCAAAACGGAGTCAACGTATTTACGGTTTAAAGGGACTTTATTTGAAGACATGTTATATTTTTTGTGCTACTCTAAGTTCGAAATTAACTGAAACATCTGTGCCACGTCACGTTACAACGAAACTGTCAGTGATAGAACTTTGTATCTATATATACTGAACTCTGATTTTTTTCTTTCTTATAATCAGTTTTTTTTATTTATCATTTATTCATTGTTAATAATCATTTTATGTAAACAAATTTGTAAATATTGTAAAGGGTGTTGATTTGTTCTGGTAGTTATGGCAACAACAAATGAAAATGCAGAAAGAAATACAAAGGGGCAAGGAGACAGTGAAAAATCTTTCTTCAAGGGAACTTACAAACTGTGAGTACTGACTTTTAGGTAAGGGACTCAAATTTTGTCTTAAACCTAAACACCATAATGAAATACAGTTAAAACAAGAGATTTTTGAGTTCACGAGACGCTTACGGTTGAAAGAATATTTTTACACGCCGGAAGAGGAGTCTGATGGTGAAAATGATTGTGATAGTGCTGAAGGTTGGAAAAATAAATAGAAATATAAGAAAAAACATTCAATATTTACTCCACCTTCTGGAAGAGACTCCACACTTGACTTTTACATTGATGCTATAACGCATGAACTTCTTCAAAATAACAGTAAGTACAGGTTTTGACCTAACCTATCTACTGACGAACTTTCTGCCCTTCGAAATGATGATAGTATAATCCTTAAGAAATCTGACAAAGGCTCGGCTATTGTGGTAATGAACAGGACTGATTATATTGCCGAAGTCAACAGACAGGTGAATAATACTGCTTACTACAAAAAAGTTGATCATAACCCTGTTGAACAGTTTTCAAAAGCTGTTACTGATGTTTTAGATGTCATATGCAGAAATGTTAATGGTGATTCTAATGATACTTTAGTTGTACGTAGTGATGCCAGAACACCACAATTTTACATCTTGCCCAAAATTCATAAAGATATTAATTCAGAACAACCACTTGGTTACCCAAGACGGCGAATTGTATCTGGGTATAACTCTGTTACTGAAGGCATGTCTGAATACATTGATAATATCTTGAAGCCACACATGGAAGCCCTGCCCTCATATGTTAAAGACTCTACTGACTTCATTAAAAAGCTAGGGTCTATGCCTAATATCTCCCCTAATGCATTTTTGGTTACTGTGGATGTTTCGTCCTTATACACTAATATTCCGCATGATGATGGGATCGAGGCTTGCCGTGAATATTTGGACAAAGCTAATTCATACTTGTCACATCAGTCTGTCAATGATATTTGCCAGCTTATTGAACTAGTCTTGACTAAAAACCATTTTCAGTCCAATAATGAAAATTATGTTCAAATTTATGGCTCCTACTTATGCTTCACTTTTTATGGGTAAATTGAAAAGCGATTTCCTAGCTTATACTACTGTTAAGCCATCGCTTTGGTTACGCTTCCTTGATGACATTTTTTTTATATGGGAACACAGTGAAGCGGACCTACTTAAATTCATTGACAGTTTAAACAATGTCCATCCCAATATAAAATTCACCCAAAGTTATTCAAGAGATACAGCTACATTGATGTTAATATTGGTAGAACAGTAGATGGTAATTTTGATTTTTCTGTTCATGAAAAAGCAACCAATACACACCAATACATTCAATTCTCATCCTGTCACCCTCTTTCGTGCAAGAAAGGGGTCCCGTATAGCCAAGCTAAGCGATACAGGCGTCTCACTTCTAATGATGATTTGTTCACAAGTGAATTGGAGAAATTGCGAACGTATTTCCAAAATCGTAATTATCCAAGTCATATTCTTGATGATGCTTTAGCTAAAGCATCAGCATAGTCAACCGAAGAAGCCATGACCATTCACAGGCAGAACACAGATTATATTATCCCCTTTGTTTGCGTATACAACCCATCCCTACCAAACATTGGTCAGATCCTTAATAAATATTGGGGGCTTTTTGAACTATCTGAGAAAAGCAGTGTACGAAACCTGGTTAAATGCAAACCAATTATTGCTTACAAGCGACCTACAAATCTCAGTGATATCTTGGTTCAGAGTAACCTGATGTCTTCGGATGTAAATGGTGGTGTTCTTAAATGTAATAGAACACGGTGTTCTCATTGCGCTAATATAACTGAATCTACACAGTTTACAAGCTCTCAAACTTTGAAAACTTACGATGTTAAACGAAATCTTAACTGCATGTCTGAAAATGTTATCTATTTTATCACATGCAAAAAGTGAAAGTTACAATATATGGGACAAACACATCAGAAATGTTCACAAAGAATGAACAGCCATAAATTTGATATTAGACATTTTCCTGATACTCCTACAAATGTATCTGAACATTTCAATTCTGAAAATCATTCTGTTAGTGATTTTTCTTTCATGCCAATTGACTTGGTAAAAAATGACTGGTTTAGGCTCTTGAAAGAGACTCGTTGGATTCATACATTGAATACAGCCTGGCCTCATGGCATGAACGCTAAAATATTATTGTAGTTTTTCATTTTATCACACAGATTATTCCTAATGTATTTTTGCATATTAGTTAGTTTTCCTTGCCTGTATTAATATTATTTTTGCTTTGCAATTTTTGCAGGGAATAAGTATTTATTTTTGATCCTATACAATATGTGAATATTACGCCAAAATGGGTAACGTCATTTGACGTCGTCATTGACGTTGTACTTTCCTGTGACGTCATACTGTTTTGTTTTTATACTCTGATGAAGTCCAGTGGACGAAACATGTTAGTTTTGAAGTAAAAAGTATATTTCTGGAGTTAGTTCTTCACTTTATCTATTCCTTTTTGATGATGTAATTTATATGAGTTTTCAAAGAGCGATCGGTTGTGATGATGACTCCGAGATATTTATCGCCTTCTGTAGGTTTCAGCCGGGTTCCATGGATAGTGTATGTGAAGTCAAATGGATTTCGTTTGATGGTTATGTGAATAACTTCACACTTGTCAGGATTAAATGACTTGAGCCACTCACGTTCCCAGTTTTGCAAAAGATCAAGATCGAGTTGGAGTTGTCTGGCGTCCTCCTGGCTCCTGATGTGTCTGTACATTAGACAGTCATCGACTGTTGATCTGACTCGAAGGCAAGTCGTTGATGTACGTAAGGAAGAGAAGAGGGTCAAGAACACTGCCCTGTGGGACACCACATGAGACAGAAGAGACATCTGAACATCATCATCAAGGACTAGTCTAAGAATGTGTGTGTTTTATCTAATAATCAGACCATGATATCTTTCTCCAGTGATCACCGGATTTTTCGTTTTCGTTTATGAATACTTAGTCTACCATCCTGAAAATATATACACTTGGTGAAAAATACTTTACCATGCACTAACACAAACAGATATTGTCTATGCAATATTATAATAATTACACATACATCTACTATCTTTCGTTTTTTTTATTATTTCAATTGACCAACATATATGCTTAAACTTAATAATTTATCTGTCGCGTGCGCATGGCTAATTATATATATAAAGATCCAAATAAATGTAAATTATTCACGTATAACCAAGTCGATTATACGTCTTTCCATAGCACATACAGATATTGACCATGATCCATATCTTTTGCTTTTGCTTTCAATTAAAATATTTTACAAATGTGATACTTTAAAACGTTGTTCACACTCTCAAGCCGTAGAATGACAGAACATAGCATATACATGGCTTATATACAACATACCATGTTTTGTTGTTTAAAGTTATAATACTGGCCGGATAAGATTACGTAGCGAAAGTAATAGGAAGGCCATTTTTCTACAGCAACGCATAAAACATCCGTCCACGAAGACATTGGCTGGATAAATTTTGGACAAATTACTTGTAAATTGATAGATTCCACCGATGGAGACGGATATAAAAAATGTTACTTTCGGTTTCAGTGACACAGCCGCCATCATTCGGATACGTCCGTGACTACGCTAAAGGAAGTGGCTAATCGTACGGTCCCGTATGAATAGTGAAATAAACCGCAGGTGGCTATTCGTACGGCAGTTTTGTATTACATTGTACTGAAGTCATTCAACTGATATGTTTTCAACCGATTTCTTTACTTTTCTTTAATTTTCAGTCGCACATAAACAGGAAATGATTTAGAATATAGAAAAATGCTAATTTTATGTCTGCGTGCAATATTGTTGTCATCGTATGACACCTATGCAATAAGTGTGAATAATAAAAATATCATCTATAGAAGTTCACATCATCGTTTGAATATCATGTAACATGCTTACTAGTTCTTTCATATTTCGGTTGATAAGACTGGAACTAATTATTGACAATCATAAGTCTTCTCTCTCTCCCTCTCTCCCTCTCTCTCTCTCCCTACTAAAAACTAGAGACGCTCCTAAATATCTGAGCGTCACACTAAGTAAATATCTCATTTGGTCAGAATATGTTGAAAACATCACATCAAGAGCAAATAATTCACTTAGATTCATAAAAGGGGAAAACAACAAAAACAAAACAAAAAAAAAAACAGGAAAGTAAAAGAAACAGCTTACAACACAATGTCCGCCCACAGCTTAAACACTGCTTCTCTATAAAAATGAGACTAAAATTTACATGTCTTCACTTGGTACCGGCAGTGTTCCACAAGATTGGAGAACGGCTATCGTTGTCCCTGTATACATAAAGGGCCCACGAAGCAAAGCCAGTAATCACAAACCTATTTTCTTACTTACAATTGCTTCCAACTGATGAAGCATGTTTTAGTATCAAAATTATTAATCCTCTAGATAATAAAATTTGCTTAATTCCTTCCAACATGGCTTCCGCTCAAAGCACAGTTGTGAATCTCAATTATTAAATTTTAGTCAAGAATTTTTGATTACCTCGAAGCTAGTAAATAGACAGACCTAATAGTAATAGACTAGCAAATCGTTCGACAAAGTCGATCACAATCGTATGGTCTACAAGCTATTTCAATTAGGTATATATAGAAAAACATCCATGTGGATTAAATCTTTCCTTTAAATACGAAAACAAAAGGTCTTCAATCAGATATACCAAATTTGGTATCAGGGGTACCGCAAGGGTATTCCTTAGGCCTTGCCTTTTCTTAACATTGATTTCTGATCTCTCTGTCGTGGGGGCTTTGTCTCACTCTGTCCCTGTGGTCAGATCGCTCTGTGTCTGTACTAGTAGAGGATGAATTATGCGCCTTTGAACGTGAAATTGATCATGAAAAGGGCGCTATATAAATCTGGTATAATAATAATAATAATAATAATAACATATCTGTCACCTGACAGGCTCACTTAAAAGCAACGTAAGACTCGTTGTTGATGATACGTTGTTTATCTCACTATACATATCATGCATGATTGTGAGACTCTCTAGCAGTACCTCCATAAATTAGAGCTTTAAAAAAACGGTTAAAAGAGCTGAATTCTGATAATGCGAAGTGATTAGGGTATATAAAAAGAAATTTAAAAAAACATTGCTTTTTGCTATTAAGCTACATATCCATGAATTTAAAACTATAAAAATGCTTAATATTTAGGCGGACCAGCAGTGTTAGATCACAAAAAAAAGACAAACAAGACCCTAAAATAGATGAAAAGAAATGATCAAACAAATGATAAATGTACAAATTTAAGAAACTCCGTATAAAACATGTTCAACCATAATTGGAATATTGCTCAACCAACTGTTTGGCATTCAACAACCTCTAACATATGGAATTGAAAGAGTACGAAAGGCTGCCGCCAGATATGTTCAAATCAACTATGTCTGTAGATGAATCATCACAGAAGTTTTAACTGTACTGGCAAACGTTAGAAACAAGGAGACATTTCACATCCCTACATTCCTGATTCTTTTATATAAAATCCGTCATTCCATTGTGTTTTTTTGTAGATCACCAGTACCGGCTAGACTCTCAGGATCTTCACTTTCATATTCCCTCCTCTCGCACCCATTATCACAAGAACTCAATTTTTTCTCCAAGAACCATTAGACTCTGAAACAACCTACCACATCATGTTAAATCTAGTGCTACTTTTAATGAGTTCAGGAGTGACCTAGATTACTGATGTTCAAACCTGAAATATATGATTTATCATCTTTTAACCTGTAACTTATAATATAATAGTGCTGATTTTAATATTGCACACTAATTTGTGTTTTCAATAAAGGCTTAATCATCAAAGTGTCGACCAGACAGTCGCCTCCCAGTCACAGTCAGTCATTGACAATGGGGACTATCTAGTTCTGGCTAACATAACTTAACTGACATTGTTTTTATTTTCTGATGGTCGCATTCGTTAAGTTATGGCGAAACCCCATTTGTTTAACTAACCAGTATCAAACCGCAACATCTCGCACAGTCTCTCGTGAGAAACTCATGATGTCATGAAACAGTTCAGAGCACATGGTTATTCTTGAAAATCAGTATCAAAATTTTACCTATTTATGAATTTAATTTAATCACATAAAATCTATAAAACAACATACAATTTATCAGAAAATGTCAATAAATAACGATTCTCTACCGCCTATTGGTTTTTCAAAATGAAGAGTACCCTGTCAGGTGACAACTGCAATGACGGACAAAATATTGCAGACAGGGGTACCAATTTGAAACTTGTGTTCAAATTATGTTGCATGGATTATTTATGCCAGATCAAAAGGAAAATTGATTAGAAATATTGTATAGTGAAAGGTGAGTCCATTGCATTTGATAAAATTACAGCGTGACAGACTTCTGGAACGATTCCTTGTTAGGTGTCAGTACGGGATTCATTTTAGCTCGGAGATCCGTACCAGCATATTATAAAAACATCTCTGAGCTGAATTGTTAGATAGGGACTACTGTGCGGATGTAGACAAATTGATTGTGAAAAATACGGGACCGTAATACGAGCCACGCTAAATGATTGTTCGTACGGGACCGTACAAAGAGCCACGCTAATCTATTTTAAGAAACAAAACAACAACATGTCTAGCACATTCGTATCGCATTTTCTGGTAAACTGCCTTTCTTTTTATTTAACAACAGGCTTAATTTTATAACATTAATGTATTTTTTGTAGAAATGGCATCGAAAAGCATAATATTTGTAAATGTTTGCATTTATCCGCCGTCTTTACACAAAATCCTATCACGGCCGATCAGCCATTGTTGTTTCCGACGTATTTAAATTTTTGTCACGTGACACTGTCTTCGTTGGTTTACGGAAGTCTGCGAAGCCTGGCGAGTGAATTAGTGACCAGCTGGTCATTAAATATTTCATGGTTTTATATCCATTCGTATCTCAACAATATTTGGCCATCCAAGTCTAACTAACGGGCGAATTTGTTCATTAGACTGTTCTACAACTCTACAAAGTTATTTGCTTTATTTTAACAGCGATTTTTAACAGGATTATAACTTTAATGTAACAATTTACAACTTAGTCAATAAATTTTGCAATATTTTATACGCAATTAATGAGAGATATTCAGAGCGTATCATTCGCAAAATTATTTCGTCTTTAGATAATATATCTCTTTGACACTTATCTTTTCGAATATAGAAAGCCCTCATCAAAATGAACATGCCATTACGAGAACTAATTGTTTCTGTAAAGCCTCACTCATAATAGATATCACGCTATAACAGACGATTTTCAAAACGTTCCAGCTTTCTTTGGGGACAAAATGTAGTACACATTTATGCAGCATTTAGATTTACATGTAGTAAGAATGTATTTTTTAAAACCTGATGTACATTATTTTTAATATACAAACTTGCTAGCTGTGTTTACCTAAACTTTATGTGGTAATCGTTCATTCTTTCAAACACGCAACTGGAGTCTGAAATTTAAATAAAAAGTTGTCTTTGATAAATTGACTTCTTTTTGTATGAGTAATCTTATAAATGTGCAACATGGAATGGTTTAATGAAAGAAGTCCGTGGACCCCAACCCCCACACTTTGAAAGAAAAATATAAGCTGTTAAATAACTACTCTATGCTTAAGGAACATAAAAGGAATTTATAGCGCATATTTCGTATTTACTTTCAGCAGTATTGCACACAGTGACGTTGAATTTATTTGGTTTTGAGAAATAAATGAAATTCGAAAGCGGATGCATCAATCAGATACTGACTTAATTATAGACTGCTCCCTGGAATGTAATTTTCGTGTTTCATAGTAATACTAGAAGCAATCGAATCATTAAATAAAACTAAAACTTGAATTTACGAGAAAACGCAGGACATTTTAATGTGAATTTGATGGAAACAAAATGTAATTGGAATTTCAATATTTTAGGTAGCGTAACAATTTGAATGATTTTTAACTAATGCGGAAACTTCAAACATTCCTTAAGATATTTTATGATTAATAGAATAGAAGTCACGATTTTAGAAAATAACTTCCCTGAATTAGTTTACAGGTATTTTAAGTGACATTCCAAAAATGAAGCATTGGACTGGGCTTCACAGAAAGAGGTTGTACTGCCTAAACAACGATCCACATTCCACAGTATGTGCGCGGTTGTGAAATAATACATTGACAAAGGTAACTGTAACCAGACCAGTAATACCAATTTACAGCAGTAAAATCGGTTAATAGTTTTGCTGTTTTCTTTTTCTTCTTTTTTTTTGTCCTTTAAAATGAAAATGTACATTAAACTGTACTCAGAAAATTTCGTGTATACGACTGCATTTTGAAGCTGCAAGCTACAGTCAAATGCGTTAAGGAGAATGTGGTGTATTATAAATGTTTATACTTGGTTTCTTTTCCATCGGACGCCGAGACAGGCGGTTTTCTAATGAATATGAAATGTTACATAAAGTGTATTTTCTTTCTCGTTGTTGTAACAGCTTAAAGACCTAAAATTATATAGCTGAATGTTTCCTTTTATTGAATGGATCCATGATTTTTAAGTAAAGTAAGATGCAAACGAATTCATTTTAGACAAATGTCAAAAATGCTTTACAAACACAGACCTTTTGGCAATGGCGGGAAAACGGAATCAGGGGCAGTCACCATTTCGTTTAAACCTGTTGTTTTTTTGTCTTTGTAATGATTATTTGATTTGACTTTTCTTCATTGATTAGGAAATGTTTGTACGTTAAACTTGTAAATTCGTAACGAAAATTTATATATACACATTTGGAGACTTTTTCCTAACACCTGCAGGATGATACAACCAGGAAAAGTGACCATATTCTTACCAAAATGGCATTAACGTCAATTTGTTACCGTCTTAACTTTCTGATGGAAGAAATACCGAAACATACTTCCATGAAATATAGGAAAGTGTAGAAAGGCTCAGCGATAACTACAATTTACACTCAAACATATACATGGAACTTCGAAAACTTTTGAGAGTTGATCATTGGGAGAAAAGACTTCTTCAGAAAAGCGCCGACTAACGTTTATTTAAAGGCCTTAGCTTTCCTTATCAGTTAACGGTATACTTACTAAATAGCAAACATTACTATTAAAGGGTCTGCTAAAAATGGAGAGCCCTTAATTATGATTGCAATTGATTTCAGTTATCTTTAGACTGTACTTCGACACATTAACACTGGAGTGTATTAATTGCATAAATAAATCTCTATCTCCCTCATATTATTGCCTCAAGAGCTTTTCTAGACAATGTTATCAAGGTGTTTTTCGGCGACGCCGTCTAAATTCGTTTTCGTTACCTATGCCACGTGACTTCAGTTTGCAAATCAAACTACTTGATAACGCATTATAGATAATTTATCAACATGGAAGATTTTTGCAACACTCTGCCTGATTGGACGAGAGTGTCAATTTTTTTCACTCTGTTGATTGTGCTACGCTGAGTGAAATGTAGACAAAGCGTTTATCCTAAACGACGCTGTTCACAGTTTTAAAGCTAACTTTGGCTCAGTATATTTAGCAAGAATATTGATATATCTCAAAATGATAAGTAAGTTTAATAAATATGATAAAAACCTGTTCAAATACCAACATATATAAAATTAAAGAAAGAGCTGAATACGGTCTGCGTATCACATGAATTAGGGTGTGATAAGAGTCTTTTATGTAGAGAAGTGCTTTTTAAATTTTAAAGATTTTCCTTGTTACAATTGTCGTCTGTATATGAAAAGGTTTCTTGTTTTTGTGACTTATTCAGATTGCATATTAAAATGAGTACTTGTTTGCTTTGATATATTTGTTATAAATTATTTAACTGATTTATTACATATAAATATTTTTCTTTAGTATGGTATGCAAATATTGAACTCAGTTGAAATCTGTTTTATTATATATATGCTATATAATGACTGAATCTCATTACACTGAAATGAAGGTACGCTGCATACAGTTTATCTATGTGATATGACTACGGTCAAACTTTGCTTATGAAACAGAGATATTGAAATAATTACAATTGTATGTTTTGCTTTACCTTCATTTTTTTATAGGTGTGACGTCATTGTCCAAAGATTCATGAATAGCGAATATGCATTTGTTAAAGCGGGATCAGTTGGCCTATTTTAGAAATAAATAAAAATAAAAAATCAAAAAAATCCTTTAATTGATTTTTTCTCATGTATTCTAATCAAACTTGATTTGTAGCATCTTTATTAGGCCCGCAGCCAACTTTGTTCAGCTGGGACATTTAACCCCTTTTAGGGGCTGCTAGAGTTAAAACTAGAAATGCCTTTATACAGCGTCTCATGAACAGCTTGGTGGATCTTTGTCATACTTGGTCTGGAGCATCATTATAAGGTCCTCTTCCAAATTTATTTATATAGGAACTTGAGCCCTATTAGTGACCACTATAGCTAAAAGTAGATATGCCTTTCTTCGCATTAACCACTAAAATGTAATGGATTTTTATCAAACTCGATGTGTAACAATATCGTAAGGTCTCCTGCTATTTTGTTACAAATGGGGATAGGGACCAATTTAGCTGAAAATATAAACACGTTTAATGACCTCTTCTCATGAACCGCTTCATGAATCTTCATCAAACTACTGCTGTAATTATTCGTCTAAGGATAAACGAAACAAAATTGCAGCCCTACGAAACCTTTGCGAAAAATTAAAAGAGAACCATTTTAATTGTGCGGTGTTTAGTTTTGCAATTTGAAAAATGTTAGACGAAAGATGAATTTAGATGAAAAATTCATAAACTTCTTTCCTTATTACAATTCGCCGACCATCATTTTTAAAGATATTTCTTGTTAAATTTGTATCATCTTATTTCTGCGACAGATAATTACTATTGAGGCTGTGCAAATAACCGAGATTTTTAGCAAAATTCACTAATAACGTAGACAGCGGAATATTGTTTTAACATAGATCTGATGGCCAGCTGCCGACTTTAGACGTTTAAAATTTCCTATATTAAGGACGCTAAATACATAAAGTTTATATTGCACACAATGCAGTTACCAGAAAAATATCCCGCTCTTCCACCCTTGGTTAAAGAATAATTATGTCTGACATCATTTTAGTCTTTTATTTATTTTTTGAAGCAAATTGATAGAGTTAACTCGAGGTGTTTTTTTTCTTTCTTTCTTTTTTATAGCCGGTAAACTAATTTTTTCGAACAACGTTCCCACTGTGATATTTTTAGATTTCCAAAAACTATTTTTTGACAAAATCAGACCAGATGTTTATTATACATTATTACTTTATAGTTATTACGTAATAAAGTAAACAAGCTGGACTTATCGCTTCCCATACTTAACTAGAAGTTTTAGTTCCACACGTCAAATACATCGAAATAATGAGACATTGATATCAACACTTTTATACATGAACCTTCTATAATCATGGAGATAGAGCAAAGCCAGTGTTAAGGCACTACAAGTCGCCTCTTGCCAGCATGCACGGGTAGGTCAGTGATTCAAATCCTTTCAGATTTGGAAGCATGTCAAATGTAGGTAAATATTCTCTTCGAAAATAAAATTCGCTTTTATTTCATGGTTTAACGATAATGTTATAGCACCCAAAACATCGTAAAATGAAATAAAAAGAACTACAACGTGTTTACGACTAGCAGAAAACACTTTTATTGTTAATAAAAACAGACCTAGTGATTTTATTAGACATTCTTTAACACGTTGTTTTATTCCCTATGAAGACAATAAATTGAAAAGTAGTTATTCATATACCATACAGCAGTATATCAATAAAAGAACGAAGAAATAGTAGACTAATCAAATTTCGACTTCTTCCTAAATATCCATATACTTTAGTTGTCAGTTCTGAATTAGAAGTCATTTGTACTAAACATGGCGGTTTTTGATCACATGTACCATACACTTATATTGTGCTTCTTCAAATACACAGAAATCTCGTGTTAGTATGTGCCGTCTATTCCAAGTGTTTGAAGAGTAAACCGATGTTTATTTTTTTTTTTTTTTTTTATTTTTTTTTTTTTTTAAATATTTAGATATATAATAAACGTTACTACATGCATACACAGTACCATACATAATACCATATTTACAAACAGTTGATGATATTCACTAATTGTATCTTTTCTGGCACATAAAAACAATTTTGTGATGAATGTATGATGCTTTTGATGTAAAAAAGGAAATAAATTATAAAAACAGTTGATGATATTTCTAATTTAAGATAATAAACGGACCTCAAGAAAGACAATGGAAGAAAAAAAAAACTGACAGAAATACAAGCGAAAAAAAAACTGGAAAAATAGTGCTGCCCTTTTCCTACTATCACTGGATTTTAAATCTAACTTTTGTCAATAATGGATATTATAATTTCTTTCTCTTAATCAGGGTAATGGTTAGTAATCATATATCAAGTTTTTGTAACAAAATTGACCAGTTTTCCTCAAAGTTATGAAGATCGTTGTTTATCTTGGCGATATACTTCATTGTTATGAATTTTTGTTTTAAGTATAAAACAAACGATGGAGTATTTAGAAGTTGTATACAATTTTCTTTAAATTTTGATTTAAAGATGTAATACTTATATATATAATAAGCAATAAAGAAATAAAGCTTCCTTTAGAGTTATCGTTAACAAATGAGAAAAGAAATTGTTTTTCTTGTATATTCAAATCTATTTCACACTCACTTCTCATCCACTGTTTGATGCTTACTATAAAATTATAAATAATTGGACATGAAAAAAAGATATGTTCTATTGTTTCCCGCTCGTTTTTGCAGTAAGAGCATAAATTATTATCTATTTTATGTATGAGATGTAAAAATGAGTTTGTAGTAAGAATATGATGATTTATCTTAAATTGAAAATCTTTTAACTTTATTTCTTTTATTGTCTTTAAGTTTTTGCAATAATCTTTAAATTCGTCATCAGAAATCCCCATTGATTGTACCCATTTGTTTGGTACCACGACACTCTTTGTATTTGTAATTGTATCGTAAAAAATACTACTACCTTTTTTATCTTTTATTACATTTTTTAAATACGGATTCAAAAACATGTTTGTCTTATATTTAATAACCTCATTTGCGTTTTGCCTTATTATATTTTTCCATTCAATTGGTATGTTTGACAGAACACGGTGCAAATCTATAAAAGTTCCTCTTACCGAGTAAATGGTTTTAAGATCTTCTAAGTTATAAAAATTCCCATTATTGTCGAGTAAATCTATAATATATATGATGTTTTTCCGGTACCAGTTTTCTGAATATTCTGTTTTTATTCTGAAACGGTGGTTATACCATAAAGGCGAGTATAAAATATCTTCTAAATCATTGATTTCGCAACATTCAACAAATCTACACCAACTATTGAGCACATCCCTCCAAAATGGATTATGTACTTCTCTTACTAGTACTTTTACATATTGCGAGCCAAAAGAGATAATTTTATCAAATGAAAACGTTAACAGAGATTTCCAAGTGTCACAGTTAAAAATAGCTAATCTTCTAATCCAACTAATTTTCAAACTTTGAATAAAAGATTTAATATTAATCATGTTCAGTCCCCCGAATTCTATATTCTTTGTGACAATTACTCTTTTTATTCTGTCAGGTCCGTTGTTCCATAAAAACTTATAGGCAATAGTTTCCAATTCCTTAATAAAATAATCAGATGGGTCAGGTAGTGCAATAAATATATAGACAAACTTTGACAAAACAATAGATTTTAACACAGTTACTTTCCCAAAAAGGGTGAGCTTTCTTTTTGCCCAAATATCTAATATATTCCTGCATTTTTGTAATATTTCAAGAGTATTTAGATTCCAGATATCATATATATTGGCAGAAAACCGGACACCAAGTATCTTAATTGGTTCTTGACTCCAATCTAATGAGTAGTCTCTACATAACTGACGTTGGGAATTTCTAAGTGAACCTATCCAATAAGCTCTAGTTTTTTCTACATTTATTTTTAAACCTGACATTTTATAGAAGTTATCAAGTGTAACCAGACAATTTCTAAGAGATTCCTCGGTTCCGTTTAAAAATATCTGTGTATCGTCAGCATATTGACTAATTTTATATTGCTGATTTCGCAGGCTAATACCTACAATACTATTGTTACGTCTAATCATTAATCCCAGTACTTCAGAACATAAAATAAATATATAAGGTGAAATTGGGTCACCTTGTCTGCAGCCTCTTTCGAGAAGGAAAAAGTCGGATAAATGACCATTTTGCAGAATGCACGTTTCACTTCCGTTTTGGAATAGACGTATCCATTTTTTAAAAGAATTCCCGAAATTGAAGAAATCTAGGGTTTTGTGTATAAATGTCCACGAGATAGAATCAAAGGCTTGCTGGAAATCTATAGAAAGCAGTAAACCAGGCAAATTTTCTGAATTCGTTTCAAACATAATATCGTAGATAAGTCTAATATTTTCTCCAATAAATCTACCAGATATAAAACCTTTTTGATCTTGATGTATTAATTTATCCAAGAATAATTTTAAACGATTTGCTATTGCAGCTGAAACTAACTTGTAAATAACATTTAAAAGAGAGATTGGTCTCCAATTTTTCATCAAAAATCTATTTTTATTTGGTTTTGGAAGACAAGTTATGACCCCTTGTTTCTGTGTTACTGATAAATTATTTGTTTGATAGGCAAAATTTAATGATCTCAGAACAAAAAATGCAACATTTTTCCAAAAGAACTTGAAAAACTCTACAGTAAATCCATCCAACCCGGGGCTTTTATCGTTTTTCATATTTTTTAAGGCACCACTTAATTCCTCAATTTCAAGCTGGCCTTCCAGTTTTGCAGAATCTAGAAAACATAATTTTCTGGGATTATCTCCAATAGTATTTATAATAGGTGTTTCATCTACATGTATATTATTTTTATACAGCTTTTCATAGTAACATTTTTGATATTTTAAAATGTCTTTGGTGTTGGTGTATTCAACATTATTTTCATCTCCTAAGTTTATTAATTGTTTTGCTTATGAAATTTCTATTTTCGAGATTGAAAAAATAGCTTGATGGCTTTTCTCCTAAATTTTCGTACCTGCATCTTGACCTAATCATTACACCCTCAATAACCTTCTGTCTTAATGTTTCTAGTTCGCTTTTCTTTTCTTGTAGTTCGTTAAATGTACTATCATTTCTATTCATAAAGTTAGCGTTAATGTTATTTTCTAAAATTTGAATATCATTTTCTAGATCTTTTTCCCGTTTTTTTTCTCTTTTCTTTTTTTCGGAGTAATATTTCATGGTTTCCCCTCGAAGAATAACTAAAAAGGTTTCTAGAAAAAGTTGATCATTAATGTTGTTTATTTTTCACGGAATAGATATTAAATAAAACATTTGCAGAGAAAGTATACATTTGTTTCAAGTCGATTTCTGTCTACAGGTGTTAAAATTAAACAAATATTAAGCATTATTCTTTTACCGGTAATATCAGTCGTGGAAGCATAGGAATAGTTTACTTTGCAACATATTGTAATGCGGTATTTGCTACAACATAGTTCTCAGAATAATTCTAAAAGTATTTATTTATTATGGAAATTTTCGGGGAAACTGTTACTCGGAAACAATACCGATTCGGAGAATTCCATTAGAAATGCAGGCCAATGTCATTTGGTTTATTTCGTTTTTAAGTGAATGCTTGCTTTGAAATTGTTTACGGTCCGTTATTTGGAATTATGACAAACTTTATCAGCAGTCTGTCTCTTTCGTTTCCATTCCTGTTTATTGTCGAATGTCGAGAGCCTTTTAGTCTAACAGAGTTTGTCGGATGATTTACATAGAACTGCACGTTAAGTATTATACGTAAATTTCAGACAATGCTCATGTAAATTTGATGTTTTATGTACAACTTTGTCATAAAGTAAGAACGGGTCCAATATCTATTTCCTTACTTGTACCACTTTATCAACTTTTGCTTTAATTATTTCAATATCGATATATTTTTGTTCCGTGTCATGAAGCGACATATACTTAGTGTAACAGAGTTTGCCATGGTTTTCCATATTTCAAAATGGTCTTCTTGCACATATTATCTTAACAAAAAGAACTATTAGTTCCACGTGGAATTTTATACGACTGTGGACCGTTGGTAATAGCATTAAAGCGTATTGTATCGATGTCGTGATAAAACCACAGTACTGCTTTTGTCATATGAAATCACCCTCAAGGCATAAAGTTAAGGTAAAAAGGATAATATTCACGTTATCTTTGGTGTCATACGTCACGTTATCTACAAAACAAAGCTTGCGATTACTGGAAAATATTTATAGGTATGTAAGGATAATCATAACACTGTCATCTGGACAAAATAAAATAAAACATCTTGATTAGAAGTCCGTTTATACAATTTTAAGTTATTTCGCTTGGTTTTTATTCACAGTCTTTTGTTGGTTGAGGAAGCCGGTGCATTTTAAGGCTCGAACTGGTGTCTTGGTAGACATAAAAACCTTCGATTAGTCAGCGCCTGATAGAATTGAACTTATCAAACTATTTTCAAATCCAAAACGACAAGGGGCATGTGCTTTGAAGTTTCCAGTCTAAACAACTCGCCAACGAATGCGTCACTGTTTAAGGTGTACACGTATACAGAAAAGGTAAACGTCGAATTATTTCATTTGAAGCATTTACACTAGCGTACCCGTACAGTTGTAACCCTTTAAAACATATCTTTTGTTTACCATACTTCTATCTTCTACAAATCTTTTGACATTTTTCTCCAATCCGTGCACCGTATCACTCGTACTCTACTAATATTTAACATTTACCTGTAATTGACATGTCATGATAATAATATCTAACGCTGATTTTGGAATGATTTTTACTTAATTTAGCAGTTACAGCTTTAAGTGCCAGTCGACTTTCTGAAGTATAAGCCATTTCATCGTTTAGGAAGCTTTCAATATGTTTCATTTGAATATCAAAGCAGTACATTACACTATGCCGCTCTCAGAGAATAAATGGTTACCTTGCATGAGATGTGAACTTGATTCATATTTTCCATTAATTCTGATATTGAGAAACAACGCATCGAAAAATCCCAATAGAGTTTTAGTTTCTGATATTTTGAACAAAAAAAATGGCAGTATCTAGTAGATAAAATTATTTCATTCCCTTTGAGACGATTCAAGAATATATGGAATTTCAGTACTGTCTGCCTACGAAGTTTAGACCAGCTGAATTTACTTTTAAAGCAGGAAAACTATAAGGATGCCAATAGCTTCCACATGATAGTTAAGCTATTTATTTTGTGTGGAGGGGAGAGACTACGATTCGCAATTGTCAGTAAGTCTGTCCATTCTTTCATGTTTTGGTGTGCATATCAGTCTCAAAATGTATTTGAGTCACCAACCTTTAACCTTTACCCTGCTATATTGATAAAATGGACAGGTCCATCATTCAGTTTAGGGAATACTACTTATTATTCAAAGGAGTGTTCACTGAAAACTTACTGACCGGATGTGCAGGGTGATCTTGGTCTGCACTCGTCTCAAAGGCAAAATATAAAATGTTTTTTCATTAGTTCATTCTATATTCCGTCCTTTTGCCGTAAGGCAAATCATGTTTCCGCACCACATGAGCTTCTCATATAACTTAAGCCTGATTTCAAGCTAATTTTATACTAAATGAATTATCCACTTTCAATTGCTGGTCCTAAGATAATGAAACAATATCGGTAGCAATTGTCATAGTTACCTTTAATATCATTGGAAAATTAACTCCTAGGTCTGACGGAAGCTATAAAACGTTATATAACTGAAATACTGTTGAAAAACGGCGTTAAACCCAAAAACAAACAAACAAACAAATCCTCACAATAAATTTTATTTCTAACAGAGAAGTTTGGTCTGGACATATTTTTGAAGATGAACCGTTATGTCGCCAGACGCTTGCCTATGTTCTAAATGATCACGTCTCTTTTGCCTCTCATTACTATTTAAGTCTCCCAAAGAAAGACTTCACGAAATGGAATGGAAATACTGCAAAGTATGCATTTGTGGTTTTCTTAAATGATAACAGTAAGATATGTATTTTTGCTTTATTCTACAACATATTAACAGTTTGTCTTGCGATTTACAAGTGTGTTTATTTGACCTGTCCAGTACTGATTCAGATGGCGCTACTTTCGAACATATGCACTATACCAGCTGTATTCTCTGAAACATAGACATCAGCATATTGCTGAAATTTTTTAGCAATATAATAATAAAAATAATTATGATAACATCCTTTTCCTTTATATTAAAACTGAAAACGTGTTGAATATTTAAATAAAAAGGAAATGAAAAAGAAACGGTTCTTTTTTAAATGTAAGATCAAGACTGTTTTCATTTATAATGGAAATGGTTTTAATTTTTATGCACCCTGATCTTTTGTTTGTTCGGTGAAAAATCATACCCTGACACAATAATAGATATTTCTTCATATATTTTACCATGACCTCTCGCAACAGGAGACTCCTAAGTATGGTTTTGGGTAAGTAATATATTTAAGAAAATAAAACACATTTTTATCAAATAACGTTATGTTTGTATCCGTACATAGGCTGTAAATAAGGAACATTTTTGAAACCTAAATAAATACAGTGCTCCCTCTCTACAGCGGCCCTCTGAACAACAATTTCCTCCTAACACTTGCTACTAACTCCAAAATATGCTTATTGTTTTTTATTTTACCTCTCTACAACAACTCCCTCCGAACAACAACAAAATATTTCGTCTCCCAAAGGGTGTTGTTGTAGGGAGCACTGTACATTCAAGGCTACTAGTTTCTTCTGAAAGTAAAGTTTATTTCAGATATTATTTAAACTGTGTGTGAACGTGTTTTGCTTGAAACAATAAACTGTTCTGGAAATCGATAATTAATAGAATATATGCCGATATATTGTTTGTACCAACTAATACATAACGATAAATTATACTAGGAACTATCTGATAAACATTTGCATTAACGTCTACTTAAAACATTTTCCAAGCATTTTCTTTACATGTTGCTTAAAGCACTACGTACCTGATGTAAGAAGATGTAGCGTTATGCTTTTGAAATAAAACACATTCCACTGTAAGGGTACACGGTGTATCTATATGGATTAGACCGTAATACAGACTATAATAACAAAACGGTTGTGTGTATTACGAATTTATCAGATGGAAAACGTTTTAAATAAGTTCCACATGTTCCACATGTCTGACTTATAAGAAATTGGGTGATAAAGAGCCATGTTTTAAATTACAGCTCATATATTGAAAATGTAGCGAACTTCTTTTCTACGCAGTATGTTCTTTTTATATCATTATCGGTCGTTTTTGACAAAGAGGAGACAGCTCTGGCATATATATTTTGGCATTTTGAATAGTTTTGGTCTTTAAAAAGTAACATATAGAGAGCTGAATGTATAATTGTTGTGATTACAAATGAAATGAAAGGAAAATACAACATATTTCTGATCTACCTTCGATATGTCACGTAGTTTCTGATTACTTGAAAATTGATTTTGACCACGGGAGTTGCAGCTTTAAATGTCACAACCGATCTTTTTCCGAATCTCATCAATTACTTTTCTGTCCGTTCTTGCTTAGGAAGCTTTCAACATCTTTTATTGCAATACCAAAGTACTATATTATCCACTTCCATTCTGCCTGCTGAATAAATGTCTGTCTTGCATGAGATACGAATCTGATTCATGTTATCCTTGTTCGGACGCAACATAGAATCCCCAGTGGACTTTTAGCCTTACCAACTGTCTCGGATTCCAGAAATAAAATTGCTATTTTGTACAATGATTTAGCAGGCTTTGTCAAGAAGATATTTTTTCATTCTATCTAGAGACAATACAATAGCAGGCTTATATATTAGGTTTCAGCTTAATTTGCGAGAGTTATGTAGACAGAATGATTATACAGTCAATGCATCAACCGCATAAGAATATCAAGACATTCAATGTCGAAGAATATTGTGCAATAAAATCTATAAAAAAGATCCTTTGCAAGCATAGAATGCAACCAAGCAAAATAATAGCAGACTCGGTTTGATTCAGTCTGTTCATGAGAGGTAATAAAATGTTTAATACTTTTCTTCATTACAAAAGCTTGAAGAGGTATTCAGGTATTACGTTAACATAGATTAATCTATATTTTTGTGCTAGATGCCAATTAAACTTGAATGGGTTATATTAATTTGTAAAAATGTTTGGTATCAATTGAATCCGAATTTATGTGGGTCTCAGCAAATGACATTTTGCTATTTTAAAAAGTGTATAAGCCGGTGGCATTCGGTACTAATATTTAAAGTATGACATATATTTTTTTACGACCTTAGAGTGACAGGAGTGAAAAAATGCTGTAAAGAATGGTACAGGCGGTAATCAATAAATGGAGCACTATTGGCTATGATGGCATATTTCTGTCACAAGATAGCTAGGTAGCTTTCGCATTTATATTGTCTTTCAAATCCATGTGGCGAGGTCAACACCCTGTTATTTGCAGTTCGTTTATTGTATTTTACTAACCACTATGGGATGGTAACTTCATGGTAGAAGTAGTTTTGGGTATGAAAGTAGAGCGTGAAATCAGTCACGCAGAACATATTCGTATTTGACTGGTTTTGTGGGCCTACTTTGCGATGCGTGGCTCTATGGTGCTATGTGGTTCCGGAAAATCTACCCTTACATTTTATCTTTAATAGATTATTCCTGTATGTCATATGAATTTATTAAGTAACCACTCAGTTACCAGTTTTTTACTCTTTCAAGCTCTTTTTATCCCTAGAATCCAGAGTATATTTTAGTAATATCATTTATATAGATGTATTGATGTTTTTGTGATATAGTGTTAGTTATATATCAATGCATGCATATGTTTTGGACTTGTATTTTACAGGACCGATAGACTGAACACTGACGGCGTGATGTGTATAATAAGTAATAGTCGTGGTATTTTGTGTACAACATTTGCAGTAGACCTGTGTTGTTTATTACTGCTTGCACCAGAGAAAGGTCACAAGTGTTTGCCTCGAAAATTTATATTTTAATAAAATGATTTATTCCCAAGTATTGACCATACAGTAAGTTCATCTTTCCGTTTTAAGACGCACCACAGAATAACTGTATTCTTTTGTATTTCCATGATGGTAGTTATACACGATTTGCATGACAAAAACGAGAAACAAAAGTATCTAGTTATAAATTGACGGTAACATAAATAAGGCCAGAACGATCTGTTTAATGTCAAAATATAGTAACAAAATCATGTAGCAGTATGCACGTGATGCACAGTACTTGATGTATTACGGTACGTTTAGACCACACTTTGTTTCTACAGTGTAAGATAATCATCATATGTTTCTAAAACTACACTGAAAAGAGAATGAATATTACTAAATATGTTGGCAGACGAGGTTATGAAAACACATTAATTCAGAGAGGGCCTAAATTGCCCATAATTTAAGTAATAAATAGTAATCGAATAAGTAATGTCACCGTTCAAGAAGCTTTCAATATGGTTCATTTGAATATCAAAGCAGTACATTACACCCTTCCGCTCTCATAGAATAAATGGTTGCCTTGCATGATATGTGAACTTGATTCTTATTTTTCGTTTATTCTATTATGGAGCATGTTGAAATACAATGCATCTAAAATCCCTATAGAGTTTTTGTTTTCCATAATGTATAGATTTCAAGGAAATATTACTGATATTTTGAACAAAAAATTGGCAGTATCTAGTAGATGTAATTATTTCATTCTCCTTTGAGACAATTCAAGAATATATTAATATATATGGAATTCCAGTATTGTCTACCCAAGACCAACTGACTCTACTTTCAAAGCAGCCGAACTATAAGGATACCAATATTTTGCACATGACAGTTATTTTTGCGGGTGGTGGCAATAATATTAGCCATTGTACGTCTGTCCATTTGTCCACATTTGTTTCGTGCATATCTCTGATTTCGAGTCAGCAACCGTTTAGGATTCTTAATTAGCACGGGAAATTGAACCCAAGAGGTTCTGTTTGGTATTTCACCCAGCCAGGCCAGAGTTAGGGCATTGACGTAGTCAAAAAGGTGTATAAAAATGCCTGCGACTTATGGCCCTTGATCTTGGCAAAACATGCTTAAAGGGCATGATAGTTTCTGACACAGTTAAGTGTTTAACATAGAGTCATTTATCTGTATGAGTACTATTATTCATCTTGTGAAGGTGTGCACCTAGGGATTTTATTTGGATTCCACTCAGTCAAATCATAGTTTTGACCCTTGATTTAGTCAAAGATATGCATAAAGTACATTAACGTTCGTGTAGCATGTATCTCCAAAAGTATTTGACATAGAATAAATGAATGTGTGCGCTTAGGGTTTTGTTTGGGATTTCACATCGCAAAACCAGCGTTATGGCCTTTGATTTTCATTAATTGCCTAGTAAGTAGTTGACGTCTTGTAGAGAACCTTTAAAGAAGTGTTGTTCAGCATGTGAAGTTACGCACCTGGGATTTAATCTAAGATTTAACAACTCCTACAACTACGGCCTGTCATCCTCCCGAAATATTAATTGTCAAAAAAATTATATGTCATTGTATTATTAAATATTCCTAACAGATGGATTATAACAATTCATTTTGTAAGTATGTTCAATCTGTTAGCCCGGGCTTACAGTGTTGCAATCAACTACACAAACATCGGTTAAATAAAAATACCTAATTATCTTTTAGTTAATTTCCTGTTTTTAAAAATTACTATTAAAATGTACCTTCATTAATTCGCACTCATAACAGTCCTCTATATTCTGTCCTTTTGCCGTAAGACAAATAATGTATCCACATCCACCTGCGTTTTCAGTCTTAGCCTAAAAGCGACGACGACAGTTGTCATACACGAGCGGCTGTATTCCTGCACAGTTCGTCCCAGTCTGGCCAGTAAGTATTCTTTATTCTGTCTAAATAATCTGATACGTTCTGTACTTCACCCCCTGTATAGAAAACATACAATCATTATACAAATTGAAGGATATCTCTACCCGCATCATTGCTATATCCATAAAACACAAAACATCCATCTCGTATAGTTACTGTACACATTTACAGGCTTGTTGCACAATATACCGTTTGACTTTAAAACAGATTTTAATTATCTATTTACCAAACCACAAATTACTTTAAGGAATTCTGATGGTGAAGCAATTATAAGTTACTTACTATTAATCCATATTAATAAATTGAGCCGCGCCATGAGGAAACCAACATAGTACATTTGCGACCAGCATGGACCCAGACCAGCCTGCGTATCCGCGCAGTCTGGGCAGAATCCATGCTGTTCGCTAACGGTTTCTTTGCAATAAGCTTTGAAAGCGAGCAGCACAGTCCACTTCAGTTATAGATTCGCCTGTCAAATACTGTCTCTTACCTGTAGAATAAATCATTTTGGGTCTTCTTCGAGAAGAGAAATCTTTGTTCATAGTTTGTACGTAGGCAAAGGTGTTTGAAAAAAAGTCAGTTTTAACTAAAAGACTTGCCTTTAGAAGGCTATCCATGGCAACCTTTGTGGAAGATCGATGGTTCTCCCTATAGTTTGTCTCCATCATCAGTTTGTGTCATACACTACATTTGAACTGTGTTGTTGTGACTTAAAGACTCACGAAACAAACAAACAAAAGAGCAGCCATCGCGCCTAAATAATACACATTTGTGAAGTTCTGTCCGAAGTCGACCTTCTTTTTCAGAAATAATATAGTATATTCATTCCTGATTCTCTTTAATCTGCAACTTGATAAGCTCTAGTAGTCTCTCTCTGATAGCAGACGGCTAGACGATAGTTAGTTAACATTTAGAGCTTAGAGTATTCGCATTGTACATTTATATATTAAAGTGACCATAAACCATCGCTGGCTTCTTCATCTGTTCCAAAGATATTACAATTTTAGAATTTATATGTCCAAAATCGGTAGCATCATCCTGTATTCCACTTTTCTACAACAGCGCATTAGTTTTCAGCAAAAAATGAAACAAAATGGAATCTTCAGGCGAAAATACTTACCAAAGAAGTAGAATCATTCTAATTATACATGATAATAAAAAACGCTTATAATTCTTAAACATTTGTGTATTTAGTCCATGTACTAAAGATTTGAAATTGTTTCCAGCTCCATAATTGATTTTACAGGTTGACATAAATAATGCTATACAACTATCGATCTATATCATTAGGTGTCCATATTTTTTTTATATTATCTTATCATACCATATAATGGAAGGAGGCAACACATTACCTAAAATTTCTGAAAATTGCTTGAGATCATTCACTATCATATCGCAAACTTCTTGGTTGCTATGGCGACCTACACAAATTGTATATAAAATGGCCGTCATTGAGCGCATTGCAAACTGTTTTATTAGAAACCTTTTAATAAATGACATTCAAGCATTTCTCCCAACATTTCGTCTTGAAATATACAACGTGAGTAGATGTTCAACCTGCAAATGGATATTGTATGAATACATCATGGGTAGAGATTCAACCGACAAATATATATTACATAAATACAGCGTGAGTGGAGATTCAGCCTGCAAATGGATATTGTATGAATACATCATGGGTAGAGATTCAACCGACAAATATATATTACATAAATACAGCGTGAGTGGAGATTCAGCCTGCAGATGGATATTGTATGAATACACAAAGTTTTTTAACGAAATTCAAGCATCCTACTACCACTGAATATTTTGCGAATAAACAATCGCGATTAAAGGTTCGGACTACAAAATAATGTAACATGTGTGAATACAAAGTTGCATTTAAACATCTAATCTGCAGATTGATATCATGCAAGTACACAGCAACGATTGAATGTTAGGTCTGCAAATGCATGTTGTGGGATTAAACTTACAACACTGCAAATTGATATTTTGCGGACGCACGGCCGCGTTTAAAGTTTCGATTTGCAAATACATTTCTGATACATAACAAAAAGTAGTAGTAAGTGTTAAAAAGTTCGATAAACTCATACATATTGTGCAAATACGTAGTAAGTGTTGAAGAGCTCGGCAAGCTCATGAATATTAAAAAATACGTACTAGTAGATATTAAAAAGTCCGGTAATTTCATGAATGCTATATAAATACTTTAAGTTAGTAAGTGTTAAAATGTTCGGCAAGCTCACGAGTATTACAAAAATATGTAGATAGGGATAACAGGTTCGGATTTAATTCCCCTGTAGTGTTTTTTTTTCTGACCTTTCGCTTCGCCGTCGTTTTCCTTTTTTCCTTTGTCTATGAAAATTGGTTGTAAAAATTGTTATTTTGCATTTTTTAGGGGAGGGCTTCCTAACCCGTTCGGGACATTTTTATAATAAATTTTTTTGAAATTTTGATTTTAAAAAAATTAGCACAAAACTTTTCGATTACATAATTCCCTTTTGGAACTCGACAAAAATTTATAAAATTAAATTAACCAAGAAACTTCAAAAATGAAAATTATATAACAAAAATTCAAAAATTTTTAAATGTCCCCAAAAAAAAAATTCACTAGATATTTAAACATAAAATACAAAAAAAAATATATCAAAAATTTGCCCCAAAAAATTTCCTTCTTTAAATGGGAACAATTCAAAGTATTTTCAAAATTTTCGAAACACATTAAATTATCCTTAAAATCCCCAAAAAAAAAAAAACCCAAAATAAACCCCCAAACCATTTCGTAGGGCCCATCCCAAACCTTTCTCGTTCCTTTTGAATCCTTTTTCATATCACACTTTTTCTCTTTTAAAAAAACCCTATTTTTCAGTTTTTGATCGCCCTTCTAGCCTTACACTCTATCCAGGGTATTTTTTCCTTTTACCCCCTTTCCCGGGCTTCACGCTTGTCTAAAAATGAAATTTTAAATAAATATTTACATTTCCCAATCCCATTTCATCATAACCCCCTATGAAAATCTATTCTATAGAAATTATAGGGGGAAATTAAACATATTCTAGCAAATTTTTTTTGGAAAAAAAGGGTCAAAAATAAATACAGTTTTAAAAAAAACCCTCAAAGGGGTTCAAAACCAAATGCAACCATACAAAAAGCTTTCGCCGGGAATTTTTCACGATTACGAATTAATCTTTTTTTAAATTAAAGATGTTTTTGCAAAAAAACCCAAAAATTTACACTTTTTAATGTTAACGAAACCTTTATTTTCCACGAAAAATATCCTGCCCAATTTCCAGAATTTAGAAAATTTTTGTTTAAAATTCACTACTGATTTTAGTTGTTTTTTTTTAAATTCCTTAAATGAAGAGTTGTCTTTTATTCTTTCCCCGGGACCTTGCCCCGGGACGATCGTACAAATCCCGTCACCCAAAAAAAAAGGGTTTGGATAATTCCCGATAATAATTTTACCCCCAAAATCCCTTTAAAACCCCCGTTCTAAATTTTGACCAACAAAAAACCTTTTTTAAAAAGTAAAATAAAAAAATTACCATTTTAAAAACGCATCATTACATTCAGGATTACATTTTCGGGAAGGAAAACCCTCCGTTTTTTGGGTAGACGCTTTAACACATAAAGGGGTTCCATGGGACAAATTAAACTCTCAATCAATAATTTTAAAATAATTTTTAAAACAGACATTGCAAGAAATATAATTTTTTCCCAAAGGGCGTAGTTTCTTACTAAAAAAATTTAATAAAAAAAACTTGATTTTTAAGAATTCTAAAAATTATTATTTAACAGTTCCATTTTTTTTTTATGAAACGTCCCTTAACATCTTCTTGCAAAAAAACCTTTTTTTTTTGCCCTTTTTGGGCTCCAAACGGGAAAAAACTGTACAAACAAAAATTTCCTGTCACCGCTTTTTTGGTGCCTTTTGAATATCTGTTTTTGGTCCAACAACAAATTAGGACCCCGAATAAATTTTTGGGCCGAAGTCAAAAGGGTCCGAATTTATAATTTTTTCCTTTGCAATTTATTAAAAATATCATTTTTCAAAAAAACTTTCCCTTTAAATTTTTGAAATTTAACGCTACCCTCCTTCTTTTATACCCCCAAATTTGACTTCCTTATTATTGAAATTTTACCTTTTTAACTCAAAGAAATTTAAACCCCGCTTTTTAAATCCCAAAAATGATACAAAAAACCCTTTTTAACAAAAAAAAAATTTCTTTTTCCCAAAATTTTTTTTGGGAGTCAGAAATTGGCATGCAAATTAAATTTTACCTAAAATTTTAAAAAATTTTTTTTCTACTTAAAAACATCAAAGCAGTCTGGGATGCATTAATTGTTAATGAAAAAGCATAAACATACAACGTAAATTTAAAGGTTTTTTTCCAAAGAATAACATTTTGAACAAAGGATTTATTAAAAATTTTTTCAATTTATTTTTAGTCTAAACCAAACCATTTTTTAGTTTATAAATCCAACCTAAGTTTTTAAATATCGATGTTGAAAAATTCAAATTTTTGTTTTTCAAATTTTGCCCAGGGTTTAAACAAATTTTCTATTTAATGGCCTAAATTTCATTCCAAACACGGGAAGAATATAGGTTTTTATCCCTTTTTTTCCTATTAAACGAAATTTTTACTTTAAAAAAAAGCAAAGGGGCAACTATTAAAAAAACCAAAGGGCAAAACTTTTTTTCTTCGCACCTCCCCCTAAAATTGTGTAAAAACGACCTTTGGGGGTTAGGGCCCTTTTTTTTCCTTTTTCCGACCTCAAAAAGCAAAAGTTCCCAAACCGAATTCAAAAAAGTCACCCCTTTTTACAATATTTAATTTTAAAAGAAAACCAAAAACAAAAAAAAAAGTCCGTTTTCGACATTATAAAATACGCACTTTTTTTCTTATCCCTGGAAATCATAAAAAAAAACATTTTGTCCATAACAACCTAAAGGGGCCGACTTCGATGGGCAAAAGTCACTGGAAAAAGTCTTGTTTTTTCATTTTTCCCCAGCACAAAAGGTTTTTTTAATTCAAAATACGAAACACACTTTTTTCGGGAAACAACATTTTGCAAACCCCCCGGGGCTATTGGGTGCACACCCCTAGGGCTCGTGCCCCCCCAAACCCCTTGGGGATTTTTGCAATTTTTGTTCCCAAAAAAAAACCGTTAACCCTACATTTACCAAAAAAAGTGAAAATGTAAAAACAAGAGGTCACCACGACAACTCTTAAACATAAATAACCTTTTAAGGGTAAGGGCCCATAAACAAATTTTCATAAAACGTATTCTTGGGTTTTGCTTTTGGGCTTTCTTCGGACTTTAAAAACCAAACCGGCTTTTAAAATTAATTCCAACCCAGGATACAAAATTAAAGGGAAAAATTAACGATTTTCTTTAAAACATTCCCACACCTTAACACACAAATGTAACCTTTTTAAAAATGTAAGGACTCATAAAATCAAAAATTTGGGTTTTCTACTTACATTAAATAAATTTTCTAAATCCCTCAAAAAATTGTTTTGTCTACTACCCTTTAAAAAAATTTTGGGTTTCCCCCAATATTACAAAATTAAAAGGGAAAAATTTAAAAAAAATCCCGGGGAATATATTTCCCTGGGGGGCGCTGTAAAAAAATTTCACTTTCCTTTTGGAAAACCACGCCACATTGTCTTGTAAAATTCAAAAAGAGCAAAAAAATATAAGGACAAAAAAACAAGTTTTTTTTATGTTTCCCAATCTTTTTTAAAAATATCAACTCCATTAGTAAATGAAACGTGGGTTTTGTTCGTGTAATTCCATTAATGATTAAATGTCATGCTTTAACGGACTTTTATTTAAGAACTTTTTAGTTTTTTTCTAAAACCTAGAAAACTATTTAAAATTTAACTTTTTTTTTTAAAATTTTAAAAAATTGGGGCAATTACCTTAAAACTTATTTCTTAAGAAATGAAATGTTTGGTAAACCCCCATCCTTTTTCAAAATATCTTTATTTGTTGTAAATATCTAATTTTGGGCCCACAAACTTTTTAACTTTTGTTAATCTAAATCAAATATCCAAAACACATATTTTTTTGCTATTTCCGACAAAAAGTGAACGGGATTTGAGACCGTTACAACAAGGAAATTTTTCAAATCATTTTCAAAAACCACGGGTTTAAAAAGCTCTTTTTTTTGGCGTTTTTTTTTTATTTAACGTTACGCGCCCAAAAGAATATCATAAAACCCTTTTCGGGCTTTTGATTCGGGAAAAAAAACCCCACTCCCCTTTCCGGGGCTTTTTTTAAAAATGAGGGAGGGGCACCTAAAATAACCTTTCCCCTTTTCGTAACCCAATTTTGGATAAATAAAAAATGATTAAAACCCGAAAAAAAATTTTGGGGAATTCACAGGGGTCGGGAGCAAGGGGTTTTAAAGGGCCTTTGGCCCTTAAACCAAACACCACAGGGGCCCCCCATTAAAGATTTACTTTTTTTAAAGGTGTCACTAAATTAACGATTATATTGCCCAGACCACGGAAAAAACCCATTAACCATTTGGGAAAAAATCAAAATACATACGGCCTTACAACAAAGTCAAATTTTTTCCAGGGGAATTTGAAAATTAACTAACCTTTTTTTTGGGGAAACCCGGGAAAAATTTTGGAAAGTTACCTAGAACAAACTCCTCCCCCCCAAAATAAATTTTATTTTCTCAAACAATAACCCAAATTGCATCCATGCTTTTTCCCCGAAACTTAAAATTTTTTTGGATTTTTAAACATAGTTTTAGTATCTAAAGTTTCATTGTGAAAACACAAAAGTGTTTTGGGTAACATTTATACGTGCTAACGATAAAAACTTTTATAGAATAAGGGTTTAATTACTTAAAACATAAAAAACTTTAAAAGGTTTTTTCATACAATTTATAAACCCGAATTTAATGTAGGGGACGTTATGAAACACAAGTAACGTTTTTACCCGTATCAAACTACGGTATCCTCCGTTTTTTTTTTGTTTTTTTTTTTAGCTACATTGCCAAATTTGCCAACGAAATACTTTTTATATCTTTGAAATTCCGTTTGGGTTTTTTTTTTTTATTTTCCCGGGTTCAAGGACCGTCCCCGACACAGTTTATTTCATAGGCCCTTTCCAACTAAAGGGAAGCCCCCAAAAGGTGCCCCCCCGTACTTTAATTTAACACGGGGGGTACTGGAAAAATCACCACCCTTCCCCGTAAGGCAGCTGGATTGCTTCCTCAAAATAAAAATTCACACCAAAATTTGCAGACTCAAAAACAACATGGGTGAGGGCAAATGTTTAAAAAACCCCACGAGTTTAACCAAATTGGGCCACAGACCAATTTGGTCCACTCCCCATAACATACTGTAGAAAAAATGAAAGCTCAAAAACTGTAAGGATTAAACACTGAAAACTTCGTTTAAAACTTTAGGTGTTTTAAATTTTATCGAAGCAATAATTTGGCCTGTTTAAGCAATGGGCCTTTTTTCCGGGATAAAAGTATTCTATGCGTATTTATGCCATCGCCCATTTCGGTATTTTAATTTTAAAGGGTTAAAACCTTTTTTTGGGCTTTAGTCTTCATTATCAAAAACATTTAAACACGGGCCCAATTTTCCCCAAACTTAAAAAAAGGCGGAAAAATTATCGCTTTTTTGTTTTTTTTCAAAAAAAATTTTAAATTGGGTTTCACTTTTTAAAAAATAAATCCCAAATTTGTAAAAAAACCCCCCTTTCAAAAAAATTTTTCCTTTAAAAAACCGGGAAACTCATATCATAGGGGGTAGGGTTTATAAAAAAAGACCCCAAAAACATACATTAAAAACCAAGGCAAAAAACAAAAAAATTTGATATTTTTTCACCCAACCTTTGTTTCGCCCATGAAAAAACCCAAGGGGGATTTAAACCTTAACTTTTTCCCAAAACCCTCAACTTTTGAAGCAATGCTAAAAAAGATGATTTACCCTTTAACTGCATGATTAAAAACTACTTCTTTTGGCTTAAATTTTTAATTTCAACTTAAACCCCCCTCACACAAACGGGGGCAAATAGCTACGTCCTACCAGGGATAAAACAAAAATCCGAAATCGATCCACCTACCAAAGGAATTTTTGGGATTGTTACGGATTACTATTTTAAAGGTAGGGCTCAGATACTTTTTATAGGGAAATTACTACGTTTCTTCCGGGGCAAAACCGTAGCAAAGGGCCGATGTTGACTGGTTTAAAAGGCACAGGGGGCGGATTTTAAACAATTTGTCCCCTTTGGTTTATCTATTGTTTTTTTTTCTCGAACATCAAACACCCCAAATAGACTAATACCAAAAAAACCCAATGCCTGCTCTGACTTTTTTTGGGCGAAAAATAAATCAAAACATAGCTTTTTAAAGCGAAAAAAACCCAACTCCCGTGGGGGAATTCGAACAGGGGGCCGGGGGCTACCCAAAATCTCTAATCACGAGCCCAAATGGTCGATTTTCCCTGACAGTTTTTCATAAATTGGGCTTTAAAATTTTTACAGACTTTTCATAAACACCGCAACACTTCCCCTTTTCCCAAGGGAAGTCATCATTTATGATTTTTTTGTAACCTTTTTGGGCAAGGAAGGGTTTCCCATTTTCTCACGGATAAAGTCCTACCCCCGGACGACCCGGGCCTTACGATTTTGGGCGATTAAATCAAAAAACATAATTTTTTAAAACAATATACCCCAACTCCCTTTTGGGGCCCAAAATTTCAAGCCCCGGTTTCGCTCGGGTGCGGGGCCTTTCATAACCATCGAACAAAATCACTCGCTTGCTTGTCAAAATTTGGGCCCTTTTTTTAACGAAAAATGTTTAGGCTAGGCGACCATAACACCGCTACATGTACTTTAAATTTAAAAAACCCCAAATTTCGACACAATAATAATTTAAAAAAAAACCCCGGGTATTTTTTAGGTTTGATTTTTATTTAGGGAATTTAAAATAATTGATACTTTAAATTTTGCATGATCAATGAAGGTATACAAAATTTAACCCGCACCTTTTAAACAATCCAGGAACGGAAAACTTACCGATATTGTTTGCAATTTTTGATTAGATTTTTTGACTCCCTTTTTTTCGTTTTTCCTTATTTTCACTATTTAAAAATTTAAAAAATTTTAAAAACCCTGAAAAAAATTTATATATCCTGCCTTCGATAGCCAGGGGGGAAAAAAATTTTTTTTTACAATACCCCTTTTTCACAATATCTCAAAATTTAAAATTTGGCGAAACCCCTTTTACAAATGGAATAACTTTTTCCCCAATTTCCCTCTCTCTCTAAAAAAAAAAATGCAAAAACAATTTAACTTAAGTTTTACAAAACTTTTTGGGGGTGTTAAGGGGTAAAAAAAAACTTGCATGAATTTAGTATCATTTTTAATCTAATTTTATTTAAACGTTTTAAAAATTGAAAAATAGGTCATTTTTCCTTTTAAAAGGGTATGAAAGGTGAAATTTAAATACAGCCTAAGAAACAGGATGATAAATCTGTAAAAAATTGAAAAAGGTGGTGGGATCAAAAAACTTAATCAAAATTATTTGTTTTTAAATACCCTTCCCTTCAAAAAATATTTGACACGAAATTACTAAATCAAAATTTACACCGTCAAATTCCTTAATGAAAAGACTTTTGAAAGTTTCTTGATGCATTAAATAAAAACTTCCATGATAAAAAAAAAATTTACAACAATATTGAAAACATAATATCCAGGAGTGTCAATATCTCCCTCAGAGCCGCTATCCAAAAAAAAAGGGCAAACTTTAATATATTTCTTTTTAAAGAACTTTTACGGAATGCTTTTTTCTCCCCAAAGCTTTAGCTTTAGGTCTCTCTTTAAAATTTTCCCTTAAAAAAGGCTTTACGGGGAAATTAATTTAACTGAAGAACATAAAGCAGTGTTTCATATTGCCATAAAGGCCTAAACTTTAAGAAACCCGTGCAAAAATTAAACAAAATTTAAAATTTCTAATCTCGTGACGCACTGAAACAAGATTTAAAAAAAAATTTTAAAGGAAACCGAACTTTTTTGTAGTTCAATTGACAAAGTAATGTAACCCTTTCAAGGGGAAAAAACTCGCGTTCTGAACCAAGATAAACAAAATACCAGACAGATGTTACAAAATAAAACTTCTTTTGTGTATTTTTAAAACAAAACCTTCCCTTTAAATGATTGATAAAAAATCCCCCTTTTTGTTTTGGGTTTTTAATAATAACCCCTAATTTTAAATCTTTTGGGAACTTTTGGGGGCCTTTTTAAATTGGTTTGAGAAGCCTTACGCATACCTTTCCCGTTAAAAATTTCATAAAGGAAGTTAAAAATTTTTATACCGCAATTTTAAAAAAACTTTACGACATGGGAAAAAATACCTAAATTTTTTGATTACTAAAAATTTACTTTAAAAAAATTTTCTCATCGGGTAAAAATCCCACTCATGTTTGTTAACGTACATAAAAAGGAAACGAATTTCTAATTTTTTTGTTTTAAATTTAAACTTATTTTTCAATAAACCCCAAAAAACTGGGAAAAAAAAAAGGGGCAACTCCTGAAGAAACAATTTCTAAAAGCACAGATAAATGGGGCCCTTTAAGAAACAAAAAAAGATAATGAAAAAATCTTTCCCGTTTTTTTCAGAAGAACCAGAAAAGTTTTTCCCCCATGTACGGGATTAAAAAGCTTTTTACAACATTGGGAATTTTAAAAATTAACATCCCAAACTGAAAATTGAAAAAAAAAGAAAATTTTCATACAATTTTTATTTAAAAAAAATCCCTTGGGATATACTGCTTTTGTTTTATTCAAAAATAAGTTTCAAAGTTTTTAGAAAAATTTGAAAAGTTGGGCCCCAAGCTTTTAATATAAAAAGTTTTTTAAACGGTTTTGCATTTTTTTCTTTTAATGACTGTATCACAAAAACCCACAAAAGAACTTATTCAGTTCAAAAAACCCCAAAAATATAAAAATGCCTTAGCTATTTCTAAGAGGGTTTTCTATAAAAAAGAATTTTAAAGTGGGGCGTTTCCTTAAACACCAATTTATTGCAAAAATAAGCATTAAATTTTTATTCGGGCCTTTTGCAATTTTCGTTTCTTTCTTCGAAAATCTATTTTTTTTTTTACATTTTTAAAAATTTTTTTATATAAGCACAAATTAAAATAAAAAATACCTTTCTTTAAAGTAACAAAAACTCAAAAAAAAAACACTTTTTTCACTTACAAATCTCCGGATATTTAATAATTTTTTATTTTCCCCCCCCCAACTATTTGCTTTGAAAAACTTGTCTAAAGAAACCATTTCGTTGGGGAATAAAAGATTTTTTTCTTTTCTCCCATTTCTGCAAACATTTTATACACTGCGAATGCTCAGGGGATCCCACAAGACATCCAAGGGAAATTTTTTTAAAACAGGAAAACTCGAATAACATCCTCAAAACATCCATGAAGGGCCATGGGCCGGAAACTTTCAGACCGCACCACCCGGTTTTCCCCTTTTAAAAGGAAAGGGTTTAAAACTTGGGAAAAGTTTAAAACAAGAAAAAGGGGCCCTCAAAACTAACAAAAGGCAAACCCGCATCGGGGAAACCCGAGGCGAAAAACTCAGAACTGAGGCGAAGAAGGGCAACCAAAACTCGCCGCCGACACTTGGGCGCCAATTTAAACAAATACGGCACAAACGAGCGCCAGAACATAAAAGGAAAAAAACGGGGGAAGGGCAAAGAATGGGGGGGGATTCACCCCAATCCATAAATTTCAAACCTTGGGACACAAAAAAACATCGGGGGTGTTAAAACCGCCAAATTTAAGACGAAAGATCCTACACACCCCATACCTTATCCCAACCGAAGACCCTAGGGGGCTGGGAACCAATTTAAACCCAAAACCTCTAAAAACTATTTTTATTTAAAACCTGGGAAGGGAAAGGGTTCATCAAGCAACCCAAAATTTTGGGCCCGCACCCAACCAATCAATACTGTAAAAAGTTACCAAATGTCCCACTACTTCTCCCTGTTAGGAAAAACCCTTTAAATTGTCTGGGGGAAAAATCCCAAAACTTGGAAAGGGCTCTAAGCAGTCAACCAGTTCAAAAAATCTCCCGCCAACCAGGGGAAAAAATTTTTCCTTGGGAAAAACACTGCAAACATTCCCCGCCCAAAAAATGCCTTTCCCCAAACAACAATTTATCCAAAAGTTCCCGTTTCTTCGGCTCGTAGAAAAATACATGCGCCTCACCAAAGGGTACCTAGGGGAAACACAAAAGCGACATAGCTACGACCAACCCCCACCACACCAACTAACTACACCGCCCTCCAAAAACTAACCCAAATTTACCACCCTATCCACTACCTAAGGGAAAATCAACTCCTGTTTTCTTTTGGGGCCACTGACCGACACTGGGAAATTTGGGGAAAGGCATTTAACCAAACACAATTTTCCCTGGACTCTTCATCATCGGGGTGACCTACGGGTTTAAAGCTGCCCAACAAGACTTTGGGCCAAAACGGAATCAGGGTTTCATCTCCCCCTTTACCGATGTTCAATACCTCACCTACAGCAAAAAGTCACATACAAGCTAGATGGATGCGACAGCTCTGACAAACTTTACCCAGGCAAGAAAAAATTTAACCCTAATTTCCCAAACTTTTATCATTAAAAGGGGAACACAGAGACATTCAAAAATTCAAGTACAAAAATTTGGTCCCCTTTTCCCTGGGGAAGAACCCAAAAAAGCCCCCTGGCAAGTGGTTTTACGCACTTACAATTTGGAAAAAATGTCAAAAGCTCGGAAAAACCGGGAAAGACGGCTTGAAGAAGGAAAACCGTTTCGGGCTTTCCCACAATTTTAAAACCTGGGTCTACCCCACATCCACTTCCAAGGATTGGGTTTGGGGAATTTTGCTAACGAGGGACCCCAGCTCAAAAAAGTAAGCCCCGAGAGACTTACCATTTTTAAAAAAATTTTTGTTTGTTTTAAAGTTTAAAGGGAAATCAATTTCCATTTCTTGAAAAGACAACCAAATTTATTTCTTATATTTTTAATAATAGCATTATTTTGAAACTATTTCTTTTTAATTTTTTTTAGGGAGCGAAAAAATTTTTTTTTTTATTTTTTTATTTTTTCTCCCCCCGTTTTTTTCCTTTGGGGACACCCTTTGAAAGAAAACACAGTAAACAAAACATTTTTTTTTTTTGCCCAAACAAATGTTTAAAAGAAAGATTTTTTATTTTTTCCTTATTAAAAATTCGGTTTTTTGGGTTTTTTATGGGTTAACACGCTTTGTTTTTTTGCAGGGTAACATTACTTTGAATATTTAGTTTAAATTAAAAAAAAAAACGTTCAAAGGGGTTTTCTTGTACATATACAATTTTCCCCAAAAGTAAATTTTATGAAAGTCCCCTATTATTCAAAGGGGTTTTTTTAACAAAAATCGGGATGAAAAAAAAAGTAAAATTAAAAATTTACTAAATCTGGTTTTGCAATTTTCGATTTAAATTTAAATTTTTTTAAGGGGTACCTTAACATTCTTTTAAAAATAAAAACCGGGGGAAATTTTCCCCTAGTTTCTGGCTTATTTTTGTCCGGGGGCCCCTTATTTTTAAAGGGGCATGTTATTAAAAAAAAACATTCCCGTAATCGCTTGGCAAAAAGGTTTAATAAAAATTTTATTTTTTAAAATTTGTGTACATATTCTACATTTAAAGCACCGGGCACATCCACCCTAAACAACGTACCCTAACAGCCAGGCCATTTTTCTTTTAAAAAAATTTTTGAAATTTCAAACGGGCCCTCAAATAATAGACACCTTACGAATTTTCCACAATAGGAAAATTTTCTTGGGAAAAAATTATATCAACCATCTTCTACCATAACCCCTACCGACAAAAAATTTTTAAAAAACAAATTTTGCCGGAAATTACGGGGGTTTAAGATTTTTCCATCCCCTCAACTTTTTTGCCCTTAACCCTCACAAAAAAAAATACCCTGGATACTCGCAATTCCAAATAAACTTAAATTTTTTAATACCCCAAAAAAACCCTTTCCCTTTAATGTAACCCCTTTTTTTCCTTTACATTTAAAATGGTTTTTAAGGGTAATTTTAAAGAAACTTGGGCAGTTTTAATTGGATTTAATCGGAATTTTTCGGGAATGTAAATAAATTTTAAACCGCTATCAAGTACATAACCATGCACCGGGGATTACAGGGGTTTTTTTTGGAAACCATTATTACAGAATTTAATTTAATCACCCCTCAAAACTAGTTAAAACCACCGCCCCTGAAATTTATCTTTTCAGTAAAAATTAAGAAAATTTTTGGGAAGTTTAACACTTCCCAAAAAACAACAACAGTTTTTAATTTTTAAAGAGCAATTTACAACTCAATAACATTTAACGAAACTTGTTGATTCAATATCAAAGGGGGGGGGGGGGGGGTCCCATTAGGTTCCCCCGCAAAATGGTTTTTTTTATTTTTTTTATATTTTTTTACAATATACCTTTCATGGAAAAATTTCATTCACAAGGTTCGTTTTCATTTGGGGCTTACTTTTTAAAAATTTACATTTAAAAGTGGGGGGGTAATTTGGAAAAGTAACCACCAGGGAAAACAAATTTTTGTCGTTTTTTTTGAAAATGGGTTTAAAAATTTTTAAAAATGGGAAAATTCATAATAAAATAACTATGCAATGGGGCATTTTTCACCACATGTTCGTTTTAAATTACTTTAATACCTTTTTCCCAACACAAGCCCCCCAAAGTGGCCTATCAAATTTACTGATTTTTAAAAAGACAAACTTTTCCCCAAAAAACCAAAAAATTTTTATTAGGAAGTTTTCAGTTTTTTATCAATATTGTAACTAAATAAACCCTTAAAATGACATATATCGTACTTTTCCTATTAATTTCTGAAAAGTGGGCCCGTCTCAAACAGGGAACAAGTGGGGGGGGTAAATAAACATTTAAACAAACAATATTATTGGGAAAAAAAAATTTTGCCTTTGTTAAAAATTTGGGCCCCAGATGGTCTACTAACCCCCTTAATTATATTAAATCAGCCTTTGGGGAAAACTTAAAAAAAATTTGTCCACTATATCATGTCCCTCCCTGGGAAAAAGCTAGACCTTTAACAAAAGAAATGTAACAAACAAAATTTCCCGAAACTCAAAAAATGGGAAAAAAAATTTTTCCGGGCAGTATTTTAAAAATTAAAATTTTTTTAAAGTTTTAGTTGTATTTTCTGCATTGTAATTTCAAGGGATTTAAAAAAATACATTAAATTAACTTCCAAAATGGGACTTACATCTCTTTTAGTAGCCTAAACTGGTATTTTTAAAATCAAACTGTTTGCCCAAAAGCACATATAAATATAGTACGGGACCTTTATGGGCATTTAAACCGAAATTTTATAACACATTGGGTCCTTTAAATTTTTCCAAAAACATAAATCGGGACCAACTAAAACTTTTTTTAACAAGAAACAAATACTTATACATTAATTCATTTAAAAGGCCTTTTAAAACTTTGGTTTTAAAAAACCCATCAATGATTCAAGGGAAGGGGAAAAACAAAATTACACACCTGTCCAAACAAACATACAGCAATCAGGGATTTTATTCCAGTAAACATATACCATTTCCTCCCAATAAGCCACTAAAGTTTCCCAAAATGTATCACCCAAACAGTATTTAATAAAAAAAAATTATCTGTAAAGGGCCCCATGGTCCCACACTGGTTCATTTGCACAAAAAAGGGGGAATTTAATTTAATGATTCAATTTTTCAGATTTTAAAGGGGCAAGCCTCAACCAAAAATTTTTTTTTTATGGATTTAAATTTTCCCACCATAAACCCTTTAACTATGAACCTTTACAAACAAAACATCACATTTTGACATTTTAAAAAGGGGCCAAAAAATCCCGTAATACGCCTAAGTTTTTCAAGAAAATCCCAAGTGCAAGGGCCATCAAATCAAACTCATGCATGCTTTTGAATTTAAAATCAAACCTTTTTTGACCTAAGGGACGTCAAATTTTAAAAAATCATTTTTAAACCCTTTCAGGGCCCAAAACCCTTAAAAAGGGGCAAACCAACGATAAATAAGGGGCCAAACTCATACATGATAAAAAACTCATTTTTCCCTCAATTTATAGAAATACTTTTTGGGGCTAACCACAAAAAGGGAAAAAATTCATTTTGAATATTTTAGGGCCATAACCCCAAAGTAGGGGGGGATCACGAAAAAAAAAAGGGGACAATTTTATATAAAAAATACACAATTTTTTATCAATTTTTTTTGAAATACTTTTTGCGGAAACCACATCCAACGTGAAAAAAGGCATTTTTTGACATTTTTAGGGCCCAAAAAAACTCCGGGAAAAAAGGGGAAGACCGGGGGGGGAAAAAAAAAATAATCCAAATTAAAAAATCGGGTTAAAATTTTATACAAGGGGTTTTTTAAAACTATTCAAATACTTTCTAGCCACGGGCCCCAAGTAAAATATATGGTTTTTTACCCTTTTCAGGCCATAAACCGGAAATAATGGGGAGCCCAAATAAAAAAGAATACAAAAATTTTTAAATCACGATAAAACCTGCAATTTTTTATCCCCCTTTTTTTCAAAATTTTTCTGGGGAAAGAATTCGGCACGACGGGGCCTCAGACGCACGGGTGCACACAAAAACCAAAAAATTTCCCCCCACCACTCATACAAAATTAAGAATATAAAATTCCCGAGCCCTTTCCTTTAACTCAAAATTAAAATTCCTTTTTTTTTGCTTTGAAATTTTTTCTTCAAAGGGTTTTATTTTCCCCAACCCCCCTTTTTCCCCATTTTTAGTGTTCCACTCTTTTTAATAAATCATAGTGTACTATATATTTTCATTTTAAAAGTTTATTTTTCTTATAATTTTCGCTTAAAACAAAACCTAATACCTTTAATAAAAAAAATGTTTTTAATTTTTTGAATTCCCATTGAAAACATTTAAATTTTATTAGCCCACTTGTTTGGGGTCTTTTTGAAGGATTCAAGACAAGTTAAAAAACCAAAAATGTTGTTTAATTCCACCGATATTATTTTTTCATAAAGTTTTCCCCCAAAAATTTGAACCATTTTTAAAAACCGGCGGAAAATTGTGTTCCTGGGGTTACATTCAAATTAAACCCCCCCACTTTTAAATGGGGAATTTCTTAAAAAAATTAAGTCAAAACGGGTAAAAATAACACATTTTAGAAACTTAAAACATTAATATATTGGCCCTAAAAAAAAAAAAATTAAAAAAAACGTTTTTTCCACCTTTAAATTCTTAACTGCACCCTCCCCCCCCCCCCCCCCCCCTACCCCAAACCACACACCTTTGTTATGGGAATATAAACTTCCAAAAAATTTTCAGACAATTTAAAGGGAAAAAAATTTTTTGATATTTCAAATGGGAAAAACTTCTTGCCCTAATACTGTACGAGAAAAATCTCGGGATAAAATTTTTGGGGAACTAAAAAAACAACCCACAAAAACTCAAATTTAATTTTAAAATTTACAAAAGAGTAATTTAATTTGGGAATAAACTCACTTCTTCCATATTGGCAGCAGAAATTCTTCCGCTGATTCCAACTACACTTTGAACGAAACATTATCTGCAACAGGCATAATGAAGAGTCTTTTGTATAAGCCTAAGCAAAATAGTACTTAGCCATTCCCTGAAATGATGATTTATTCAGAATTTGCTTACAAAATGACAAAATTCTTTTTCTCAGTCCGCATACTTATAAAATATGGTGGTCGAATCAAAATTTGATTGACATGAATATATTAATTCCGTGTTATTTGGTAAGAAAGGTTTTGACATACGTTTCGATCGTTCCAATTTTACAACTGTAATAACATTTATATTAAACATAAATGTATTCTTGATTTTTTTTTTTTTGGTAAAAGTATTCCTGACAAATAATGGTTGTGAATATATTTTTGGTAACGCTGATCCCTCGTGTTTTGTTCCGCACTTGGGGCTGCTTGCAGGGAATATCAAATCGGACCGAATGAGAATTGCAAATAATTGTATAATTGTACGGTATATAAGAAAGTTGGGCAGCTGAATAGATTTAATTAAAATAAATAAATGAGCGTAGTTATATGTAATGCGATGTAACATAGGCTATAATGCAGGATATATATATTTTGAAGTATGACTTTATGCTGTAAGGAGCTTAACAGACTAAACGTTATTTGTTTTAATATAAACAAAATACTTATCACATTCCATTAATAGCTTTATAATGAACTTACTTTAATTTAATGTTTTCTATTTTCTATGACATGACATGTTCTTACAAACAAAACAGTCCGTTGCTGATAATATATTTATTCAGTAATTAAGAGTAAAAGAGCGGTCAGGTCACCGACATATAAATCGTCTTCTTTATTCAATTTGTCATGAAATGGTGACATGAAATTTCAAACAAAGCAAACAAACATAATTAATCCATCCTGATAAAGGATGTAAGACGATGAAAAGGCGATGTTAAATGTTGTTTAAACTAGACATATATAAGAGTTTATGAACGATTCAAATAAAGTACTTAAACGAAGGGTGGTTAAAACAAGAGCTGTCGGAGGACAGAAACGCTTGATTATTCAACGCCTTGTCAATTGAATGAATATAAAAGCCGAGAAAGTGGAAATATTTTGAATATTTTGTAAACATTTAAGAAATTGAACCTGCAAAATGCAAGTCAGCTCATCATACTATACAAGCTTAAATCAGTTCGTATTAGTGGGTACTGAGATACTAGCTTACATGCAAAAACTTAACCAAAACTTGCTAAGTCGAAAAAAGGGGCATGCAAAGTAGAGTTATGTAATCTATGCACTGTATGATAGATCACCATACTGTATAAGTGTGTGAAGTTTCAATCTATTCCCAGTAGTAAGTTCTGAGATACACCTTTGCAAAGTCATACAAAAATTTAATCAAATCTTGCTTAGTCGAAAAAAGGGCACATTTTTTATACAAAATGCAAAATAGATATAAAAAAAGTAGATAAACCTGTGCGCTACACAGATATAACCGAGGGGTAACTACAAACACTGCATTCATATTCGTATAGCTCCTATAACTTATTATGTAGTCTTGCTAAAGATGAAAAACGACAATAAATAACACATGCTCATTCAAGTTACATAAAACATTTAACATTAAAATAAAACAATATTACTCCCAGTTATACAGTCAGTATGAGTGATTTTTACAGAAAAATAATTACGTTAAGTTTTGGGTAAACTATGTATGTGACTTCAGTAGAATGACAATGAGCGGATATCAGTGACACCTTCCGATTACGGGGACCTCCGTGGCCGAGTGATCAAGGTCGCTGACTTAGAATCAGTTGCCCCTCACCGAGATGGGTTCGAGCCTCACTCGGGACGTTGAATTCTTCATGTGAGGAAGCAATCAAGCTGGCTTCCGGAAGGTTGGTGGTTCTACCTAGGTACCGCCAGTCATGAAATAATACACGGAGGGGCACCTGGGTTCTTCCTCCATCATCAAAGCTGAGAAGTCGCCATATGATCTAAATTGTGTCGGTGCGACGTTAAACCCAACTTTCTTATTACAGAAATGTATTATGGTAAGTTCATAAAATGTTTTATCAAAATGGTTGTGACCTAAAAGTTATAATTGTATGTACAATAAATCGTTACTTTTTGTGTCATTTTTTAAATTAACACTTTTGTAACAAAACGAAAGCAGAGTGAGAAAAAACAAAGTTTTATGTGTTATTTGCAAATGGTAGTATTTGTATTATGTCAGGAAAGGCACGTACCTTTACTTACATCATATTTTGCAACATTTGAATGAAATTTTACGCTTTGTTTGGGAGAGTCTTTAATAGGTATATTCTGAATGTACTGCGGGTAATGCTACTTTTAAATCCTGTTTTGCCTGTAAATTCTATTGTTGCAAGACAAAAACATGTTTGCTAATGAATTTGTAGTAAAGGTTAAATAAGAATTTTTGAAGTTTCTAAAAACTGCTATATTTTGTTTTGTTCTTGCGATTTTTTGGGCTCATAGTAAACCTGTTCATCTGGCATGAAGAACTCATCTGCCGTAAGACAACTGGATAAATTCTTTACATGAAGAATTCTACACCTAAAGCAATGTTTAGATTCCATATTAGTGACGAGCAAGTGATCTGAGTCAGCGATTTAAACCCATCGGCCAGGATGCCCCTTGCTCTAGAACTTAATATTTCGTTTCACATCACTTTAAAGGGATCAAGCGTACTTCTAAACTTTCTGTCTTTTGAAGTGCCGAAAACGGTTACCATATTTAGTTTAGAACACTTCTGTAGAATTGAGAATTGTGTGTATTGCTTACCATGAATGCCGGAGTCCGTGTTTCATATTGATTCTTTATTGATGTTAACGACCCAACAAAACGGATGCAATTCCCTGATTTGTCAATTAACAGAAGCTAAGACAGAAACTAATCATTAAATCACTTTAATCATGTTGTTAACAAATTACACGACATTACAACAGCTCAAAAATTTCATTTCCGCCGTCTTGAATTAAATTCTTGTCTTAATCAGAAACTGTCACTGATTAATGTATCGTATTAAAAGAAAAGAATGGATGGCTTGCTGAAGCAGCAAATCTAGAAACAGACAGAAAACTGTCATAAACTGCAATTGGGATCTACTTGCATCAGAAAGGACAAATATGCAGATAAACTGTTTTACAATTCCGTATTTTTTTTGTACTGTACGCTTTATGGCCTCATCTCTAAAAGAGATGTTTACAATCCAGTTACGTTTTATAACTTCTTCTCCTACATGTTCTACGTAAATACATCTTTCTATTTTTAGACAGAGCAGCTTAGTTTTATTTTTTCTTTCTATCTCTAAAAGGAACCAGAAAATATGCAGAGAACAGGAAGAAAAATATATTTGGGATTTTCATATCGAACGCCTTCTAAATCTGGCACAATCAAGAATACGTTCACTTATTTTGTTTGTCTTTGATTACGATAGACGTACGCCTACACACAGGCACTCCAGTGAAACACAATGATTTTATCCATAATAGCTCATAAACGCCTGTTCTGTAGGATATAAACACGGTTCTGAGTAAATAAATATGCAATATTACCTTTCTATAATGTAATCCCTGATTCGTATATCCCTAACATGGTTTATCGTTTAGTTATTTCTACAAAATTTCAAAAATTCTGGTATTAAACGACGTATACTAGAAGTTAAACAGTTGGTAGTGTGTGGGAAAGCGTTAGTTTTTTAAAGATAATCTAGTTTTAGTGTGTCGCCAAAGTTCCCTTTGTAATTACTTGCTCATAAGGTGTATTGTTGACACATGGAATTTGCCTGTAAAATACATAGATACAATCTGAGTATATATGTATCTAAATATTTGATCCAAATGTTTGTTTTCTCATTTATATTTATGGATGAAGTGTTTATTCGGCAAGCGTTGGATTACGGATCTGTACACTGCTGGACCAAACAACAATATTTATGCTGAATGTTATCTCATTTGAAAATTCACTGATCCCTTTGGTCATTATCTATTATAACGTCGATATCGTATCCGGGGTAACTATGTCTCGATTTCAATAATGCTACTAACAACACGGGTACACAAAATGCGAAGTGAATTTCGCATATTTTATGCGATTAGAATCAAGATTATCGAGTACGATTCATCAGAAATTCACAAACTAAAGTAAGTAAATTTGAGAGAGTAAAATTGTTTTAGCAATTTTCCGGTGTTATCATCACCATATAGCATATTCAGTTATTCTTCCTTTGCGACAGAATAAGATACTGAGACTTGTTTATGACATTGTGCGAATTATTCAACACTTGGTATAGCATGTGACATGATTCAAGATTAGCTTAGTTTGTGAAATTTTGATGAAATAGTACTTGAAAACCGACAATATATATATATATATTTTAAAATTCATTGTTTTATACATAATGTACACTCCATGGATATAGCAAGAGGTATGTACACTCCATGGATATAGCAAGAGCTTATTTACTTGCAAAGCGCAAATCATTGTTAACTTACTAATTGAAATCACCATAGGATATACACACACATTATGCTCACCGCTGTGGTGCTACTATGTAGAAAACATTCAAACTGTTTTAATTATTTTGTGTTCGATGCGTTTGAGAATAAATTAGAACCGAATGTATTAATACCATGTATTTCTATTATTATCTACATGTGTTAAAGGAAAGTATTTGTAAACAAATGACATTTATTTCTTTTTGTTTCAACTTTATGTTTTACTGTACAATTGTATAAAAAAACAAAGACAAATATCAAACAGGGAATGCCACGTACCAAAAACGCAGCCTCCCCAAAATGAAATCCACAACACGCAGACGTGCACCTCCCCCCCCCCCCCCCCCCCACACACACACATACACACACACACACACACACACACACAAAGCCAACACAAGAGGACAAAACGAACAAACAAAGGAACACAGTGGGACACCGCCTTGGGACGATCAGTGGCAAAAAAAACCATGGGGGCTTAAACCCGGGTTTTTGGTGCGCACCCCAAACCCACTCTTACCCCCACCATGTTCCAAAGACACGGGACAGTGTAAATGAAAGTAATCCCCTCCAGGTGAATCTCTTAACAACGTAATGGAAACAAAAAGGATGGTATGTAAACACAAAATGTTGTGTATAAAAATATAAAAAGCAAACCTTTAGAACCAAAAACGTACGTACTTCAATGCTTTCAGAAGACAGAGCAACAGAGAAACACCCTTAAGGGCCCGACGAAACAGGTCAGAAGACAGATATCAAAACAGTTCAGTCCTGGTTAAAATTTAAAACTGCTTTCATGAGTCCTCCCCCTCTTCCGTCAGACACAGTCAAAGAGGGAAGCGTTAAATGTCCAGCGTAAACGGGTTGAAACTAACTTTCGGTATGTCTTCAAAACAGTGGGGGGTAACCTCTTTCAATAAAACGTTTTATAATTCTATCAAATACATTTCATAAGCCTAATTAACTAATTTACGCTTCCAAATACATTTTGTAACAGTTTCTGACTCTATAGATACATTTCATTCTATCTGTCTTTGTCAGGGTGGACAAAAGGCTGTTTGTGTTATAAATAAACCGTTGCTTTTCAAAATTCTAAGACATCTAAATACTCTATGTTAATCTGTGTAATCCTGGATGATCTTTAGTGCTAGCTGCATGTTTTTCATATACAGGATTTATTTCGGAAACAAGTCTTTAAAATGTCATGTTCATTAACTTGATAACGTCGACAAGACTGACCTTGATATTGCATATTATTCGCGTGTGTGATAAAACAAACGTATAACATGTTTTCATACAAAAACATCGACTATTGACAGTAATAAAACATACAGTATAATCAATTTGTACTTTTAATAACGGAAATCGTTGAATTCGTGACAAGAAATAACGTCGTAAATAAATGCAATTAATCTATTTTTACCAAAGGCTGAGTATAATTAATTGAGCTACATTAAAGTAAAAAATAGTGCGTGCTATCTTAATGTTTCAAGCGTTATCTAAAATACACGAAGAGTTTGTACAAATCACGTTGTTGGAATAATTTACAAACAAGGCAAATCTATAATATCTGTAATTATTCAACTGTATAGAAATATAAAAGTATTGGATAACAATAGAGAACAATATATCAAAAACATATGGCATTTAAACTGCATAACATTTTCAATTAGCAAACAATGTGCATGATCACAAGAAGAAAACATTTTGTTGCGATAGTACCTAAACATTTCTTGTTCAAATTAAAAAGCTCTCGAATACACTTTTTATATTTGCCAAAAACAAATAAACACTGCATTTATAACAGACTTAACTAAACCGCATTCTTATTAGCATTCTAACTTTCGGTACAAAACAATTTTGTGATCACAGGAAATACAACCCTGCCATGAAATATCTAAGGTACATTTTATATTCTTCAAGTGGGCTTTTACACATTTGGTTTTATATCATTTAAAGTATTTTCCATTGAACTGTTTTAGATCAGTCTGTGTAAATATCAATTGTTATATTTAAATTCCATGTTGTTATTTGTAGTTCTTTTATTTGTTCATGGAGTACCGAAATCAATTTTAGAACGTCAAATTGAAAGTATAGTACACTGGGAGAAGTAGGGCGAGTATGTGTGATTGGGTAGTATGAAACAATTGTAAGCATCAAATTACAAACATTAGAATAAAAACCGTTTATACGTGTGTGATTCACATAGGAAAAGAATTGCGCATTGGCTCCGACTCTGGATATTTGCGCATCCTCTGCGCATTGGCTCCGACTCTGGATCTTTGCGCATCCTCTGCGCATTGGCTCCGACTCTGGATCTTTGCGCATCCTCTGAGGCTTTGGCTCCTTTTCATAGACAAAATTTAATTACTGCCCTTTGAACTGGCATTTTAGTGGCAAAACAAATGCATATATAATAGAAAAAATAGAGAAAATAAAGTATAGGGCTCTTAGATTCATACACAATGACTATTTTAGTTCATATGAAACTCTGCTTGATAGATCTTGCCTCACTATGTTAGAGACTAGGAGAATGAGAACGACAGCTTTAGAGGTTCTTAAATTTTTAAACAAAAATGTTCCGAAGTATCTACATGATCTTGTTAATATAAAAGACACTCATTACAATTTTAGGATTACAAATACAGTTGAACTGCCAACGGTAAGAACAACCAGGTATGGATTAAATTTATTCAGGTACTCTGCTGCCAAACTATGGAACTCCCTCCCAAATCATTTTTGAGAAACAACTTTATTTTCTCAGTTTAAATCAATGATTGCTCAATGGGATGGTGAGTCATGCTCGTGTCCTGTATGTCTTGTTACCTTGTTACATAGTTTGGCTGAGGGAGAACTTTATACCATATGTATTTCTTAACTCTTGTAATCTTGTGATTGAACTGATTATGCATGTGTCATGCTTTATGCCATTTGTTTTGTATTATGCATAATAGCAGCATATATCACACTATTTTGCACATGTGTATATGCCATTAGCAACAAAATCATGTACTGTTTACATATCATGTCATTTGGAATTCTGTTCATTGCTTAAATGTGATTAAGATATGTGATATGTTTTACCTATGTCATAACTGCTTTATTCTAGTAGTATGCTAGTCCGTTTTTAACTGTGCATGTCTTAACACTGCTAGTCTTATAATTACCATTTGCTATTTCATGCTTGTAGTCCAAATTCTGCTTTCATTGTGATATATAATACATGTTTTGTAACTTTAATATTGCTTACATCTTAATATGCTTAATGTGCTATGCTTTGCTTTTGATACTATGTCATGCATGATATTTACTAGTCGGTTTAAAAGCCCTGCACATCTTGTGTTATATTGTTCTGATATCCGACTTTAAATAAATTTTTCTTGACTTGACTCCAGATAAGGGCAAAAACTTAGGTCATAATAGCCCGAATTACTAAGACTTGTAATATCGTGTGGTGTCCTCATTTGCGTTGAGTCCTATATGGTGAGTTTTGTGAAAGCTGAAAGAAATCACCCAGTTCCATATATTTTTCACATGCAACGTGTAGTAACATTTGTTCTGTTAATATTAAATTTTACTCCAAATTGATACCGTCACCCTGCCCTACCATATGGACTGAATTGGCAGTGAGCCCCTCAAATTGTAGATCACAATCTTAATTTCAAAGTTATATCTTCAATGATAGAGAGGGACAAACACATAAGTTACAGTAGCCCGATATTACTAAAGCTTGTAATATCGTGTGCGGTACCTACCTGCGTTGTGTCGTATACTATAATTATTGTAATAACTATCGTATTAAAACATGTAATCATGATTTTTTTTGTAGAAATTGTTCCTGACAATTTTTTGTCTGTATAGCTGATCACTTGTTTTGTTCGATACTTGGGGCTGCCAGTGGGGACCATCAAATCGGATCAAATGAAAAGTGCTGGAAATTTTGTATTTTTGTCCAGGCAAAAAAGCATGCACACGATAAAGAGAAAATTTGTTTCCAGCGTAAGCTGAATTTTATTTAATCTCTTGAGCTTTGGAAATAATATTCTCACACAACACCAAATAATATATTCTCTATCATTAATTTCAGCAGTGTGTCATTGTTTATTTACGACGCACAGTTATGCTTACATTATCACAATGAACTGTTAGAAAGACTTACTAAATGGTGTTTGATATATAAGAAAGTCGGGTAACCGATTTAATTAAGTTAAAAATAAATAAATGAGCGTAGTTATATGTAATGCGATATAATATAGGGTATAACGATATATATAGAAGTCTGACTTAATGATGCAAGGAGGTTTACAAACTAAACGTTAATTATTTAATATAAATAAAACATTTATCAAATTCCATTAGTAACTTTATAATGATCTGATTTAAATGAAATGTTTCTATTTTCTATGAAATTACATTTTCTATCAAACAAAACGGTCCACTGCTGATAGTGTATTTATTCTGTACTTTAGAATAGAAGAGCGGTCAGGTCACCGACATATAAATCGTCTTCTTTATTGTCATGAAATCGTGACATGAAATTTCGAACAAAGAAAACAAACACAATTGATCCATTCTGACAAAGACATGCGATAAAGGCGACGAAAATGTTGTTTAAGTACATGTATCAACGTGACTTTTGCATTGTAATATAAATAATACAGTATTATATACAGTAAATAAGGCACCCGGCCTCTTGGGCCTTATAAGTCACCCATGTTGATATATCATGTCATTATACGTGAATTTGAATTATTGAGTATCATGTTTAGATGCAACACATTATTAATCATAATCATATATACATTATATTTACAGGAAATCAAATAAGTTATGAGTTTGAATAAAAAAAAATTGTGTTTCTTCGTTTAACAAAAGCTTGTACTAGATATTTGGCTAATAGTCTAACATGGTTATTCACAATATTAAATTATAGTTTTTTCGGATTCTCCTATATATACACTATTCCTGAGCGCATGTTCAATTACCCCTTTTCTTATATCTTCGTATAAGCTACAGTCTGGTAGAAAGTGTTTTTCATTTTCCACTGATTGAGATGTACATAATGTACAAAGTCTAAAGTTTAAACTAGTGTTTATGATCGATTTAAATAAGTACACAAAGGAAGTGTGACTAAAACAAGAGGTGACAGCAACGCTCGACTGTTCACCGCCTCGTCAGTTGAATGAATGTAAAAGCCGAGAAAGGGGAAATATCTTGTAAAAATACACAACAGAGTAATTGAACCTGTACAATAAATGAAACTTCATCCCATAATACAAGTTCAGTCCATTCCGATTAGTGGGTACTGAGATATCAGCTTACATACAAAATCTTAGTCTACAAGGGGCATACTTTAGTACAATGCGAAGTAGAATTATGGAACCTATGCACTGCCTGATATATCAGCACTCTGGAAAGTGTGTGAGGTTTCAATCCATTCCCAGTAGTAGGTTTTGAGATACAACCTTACATATTAAAACTTAACCAAAACTTGCTAAGTCGAATAATTGCATTATTTTGTAAAAATGCAAAGTAGAGTTATACACCTGTGCGCTTCATGTTTGGAGTAGAAAGATATAACGGACGGGTAAAATATTACTTACAACTATAAACACTGCATTCAGATGCTCCTATAACTCTTATTATGTTGTCGTGCAATAATATGAAATTAGACACATAAATAACACATGCACATTCAAGTTACATAAACATTTTACATTAAAATAAAACATTATTACTACCAGTTATACAGTTAGCATGAGTGATATGTTTACAGAAAAAAAATAACGTAAAGTGCTCGCTAAGCTACATATTAGACTTCGTAAATTCAGCAGACAATGAGCGGTTATCAGTGACACTTTCCGATCACAGAAATGTATTATGGTAAGTTCATAAAATGTTTTATCAAAATGGTTGTGACCTGAAAGTTATAACTGTTTGTACCATAAATATTTAATTTTGATTTCATTTCCGAAATAACCACTTTTTAACAAAAGGAAAACAGAGTGAGAAAAAAAAAAGAGATATAAATTTGCATGTGTTACTTCTTGTTGACCTGTGATCGGATATATAATGCAATGTGTTTCGTGTTGACCTGAGATCTGGTATGTAAGGCATTGCGTTTCTTGCTGACCTGTGATCAGTTATGTGAGGCATCGCGTTTCCTTTTCACCAGAGATCAGGTATGTGATACAATGCATTTTTTGTTGACCTGTGATCAGGTATTTGTGGCAATGCATTTCTTGTTCTCCTGTTCAGGTCATTGCTGTAGTCAGGTATGTGGGACATGTTCACCTGTAATCAAGTATTTGAGGCATTGCGTTTCTTGTTGACATGTGATCAGGTTTGTGAGGCGTTGTCATTCTTTTTGAGTTTACAGGCACACGTTGTAGACCTGTGATCAGGTTACAGAGGCATTGACTTTCTTGTTGATATGTGATCAGTTATGTGAGGCAATACATTTCTTGTTTACCTAAAATCAGTTATGTGAGGCATTGCGTTTCTTGTTGATCTGTGATCAAGTATGGGAGGCAATGCTTTTCTTCTTCACTTGTAATCAGGTATGTGAGGCACAGCGTTTCTTGATGATCTTAGATCTTGTGTTAGGCATTGCATTTCTGGGTGACCTATGATCCGATATGTGATATAATGCGTTAATTCTTGACCTGTGATCAGGTGTGTGATGCGTTGTCTTTCCTTTTGAGTTTAAAGTTATACACGTTGTAAACCTGTAATCAGGTTACAGAGGCATTGCGTTTGTTGCTGACCTGTGATCAGTTATGATAAGAATTGTGTTTCTTCATGACTTGTGATCTGGTATATGAGCCATTGCGTTTCTTGTTCACCTGTGATCAGGTTTGTGAGACATTACGCTTCCTGTTGACCAGTGGTCAGACATATGAGGCATTGTGTGCTTTTTTGTTGATCTGTGGTCAGGTATTTCAGGCATTCCATTTCTTGTCTTGTGATCAATTTTGCGAGGCATTGCGTTTCTTGTTGACCTTAGATCTTGTGTGTGAGGCATTTCGTTTCTTGTAGACCTGTGATCCGATATGTGATATAATGCGTTAATTCTTTACCTGTTATCAGGTTTGTGAGGCGTTGTCTTTCTTTTTGAGTTCACAAATGCGATACACGTTGTAGACCTGTGGTCAAGTTACAGAGGCATTGAGTTTCTTGCTGACCTGTGATCAGATATGTTAGGAATTTTGTTTTCTTATTGACCTGTGTTCAGGTTTGTGAGACATTGCGTTTCTTGTTTACCTGTGATCAGTATTGTGAGGCATTATGTTTTGGTTGACCTGTGGACAGGTATTTGGGGCATTCCTTTTCTTGTTAAAATGTGATCAATTTTGTCAGGCATTGCGTTACTTGTTGACATAGAATCTGGTATATGAGGCATTGATTTCTTGTTGACCTTAGATCAGTTATGTGAGGCATTGAGTTTTTTCTTTGTGAGGCATTGAGTTGTTTCTTTACTTGTGATCTGGTTTGTGAGGCATTTCAATTCTTGTTCACCTGTGATCAGGTATATGAGGCATTGCGTTTCTTGTAAACCTGTGATCAATTATGACCTGAGATCAGGTATGTGAGGCAGTGCTTTTCATGTTCACTTGTAATCAATATGTGAGGCATCGCGTTCCTTCCTGACCTGTGATCAGGATTGTGAGGCGTTGTCATTTTTTTTCAGTTCACAGATACACGTTGTAGACATTTGATCAGGTTACAGAGGCATTCAGTTTCTTGCTAACCTATGATCTATGTTTTCAGTGAATGTATTTCTTGTTCACGTATAGTCAGTTGTGTGAGGTATTGCATTTCTTGTTGGCCTTTGAACAAGTCTGTGATGCAATGTTTTTCTTGTTCACCTTTGCGTTTCTTTGTGATTAGATATGTTAGGCACAATATTTCTTGTTGACCTTAGATCTTGTGAGTGAGGCATTTCGTCTCTTGTTTCCCGGTGATCAGATATGTGATATAATGCGTTTATTCTTGACCTGTGGTCAGGTTTGTGAGGCGTTGTCTTTCGTTTTGAGTTCACAAATGCGATACACGTTGTAGACCTGTGATCAGCTTACAGAGGCATTGTGTTTCTTGTTTACCTGTGATCAGGTATGTGGGGCATTGCGTTTCTTGTTGTCCTGGGATCTGGTATGTAAGGCATTGCGTTTCTTGTTGACCTGTGATAAATTATGTGAGGCAATGCTTTTCTTGTTTACCTTTAGGTTTCTTTGTGATTAGATATGTGAGGCATAGTTTTTCTTGTTGCCCTTAGATCTTTTGTATGAGTCGTAGCGTTTCTTGTTGACCTGTGATTAGATATGCGATATAATGCATTAATTCCTGACCTGTGATCAGGTTTGTGAGGCGTTGTCTTCTTTTTGAGTCCACTTGATACACGTTGTAGACCTGTGATCAGATTACAGAGGCATTGAGTTTCTTGCTGACCTTTGATTAGGTATGTGAGGCATTGCGTTTCCTGTTGACTTGAGATCTGGTATGTAAGGCAATGCGTTTTTTGCTCAGTTATGTGAGGCATCGCGTTTCTTTTTCACCTGAGATCAAATGTGAGACAATGCATTTCTTGCTGACCTGGGATCAGGTATGTGAGGCAATGCATTTCTTGTTCTACTGTAATCAGGTATGTTGGACATTGCGTATCTTGTTGACCTGAAATCAGGTATGTGAGGCAATGCTTTTTATGTTCACCTTTAATCAAGTATGTCAGGCATTGCGTTTCTTGTTGACCTACGATCAGGATTGTGAGGCGTTGTCTTTATTTATGAGTTTACAGATACACGTTGTAGACCTGTGATCAGGTTACAGAGGCACTGAGTTTCTTCCTGATCTATTATCAGTTATTTGAGGCAATGCATTTCTTGTTTTCCTATAATCGTTTATGTTAGGCGTTGCGTTTCTTGTTAATCTGTGTTAAGGTACGTGAGGCAATGCTTTTCTTGTTCACCTGTAACCAGGTATGTACGGCACAATTTACAGATACACGTTGTAAACCTGTGATCAGGTTACAGAGGCATTGAGTTTCTTGTTGACCTGCGATCAGGTATGTGAGGCATAGCGTTTCTTGTTCACCTGTGACCAGGTATGTTAGGCATTGTGTTTTCTTTTTGATCTGTGATCAGGTAACTGAGTCATTGCTTTTCTTGTTTACTTGTGATCAGTTTTGTGAGACAGTTTGTTTCTTGTTGACCAGTGATCAGGTATGTGAGGTATTGTGTTTTTTTTTTTTATGTATTTTTTTGTAGACCTGTGGTCAGGTATTTCAAGCATTCTATTTTTTGTTGTCTTGTGGTCAATTTTGTGAGGCATTGCGTTTCTTGTTGACCTTAAATCTTGTGTGTGAGGCATTGCGTTTCTTGTTGACCTGTGACCAAGTATGTTAGGAATTGTGTTTTTTTGTTGACCTGTGATCAGGTATATGAGTCATTGCATTTCTTGTTCACCTGTGACCAAGTTTGTGAGACATTGCGTTTCTTGTTGACCTGTGATCAGGTATGTGATGCATTGCTTTTCTTGGTCACCTGTGATCAGGTTTGTGAAGCATTCCGTTTCTTGTAGACCTGTGATCAGGTATGTGAGGCATAGGCATTGTGCTTTTTTTTCTTTTCTTTTTTTTTGTTGACCTGTGATCAGGTATATGAGTCATTGCATTTCTTGTTCACCTTTGACCAAGTTTGTGAGACATTGCGTTTCTTGTTCACCTGTGATCAGGTATGTGAGGCATTGTGTTGTGTTTTTTTGTTTGTGTTTTTTTTTTTTTTTTTTTTTGCTTTTTTTTGTTAACCTGTGGTCAGTTATTTGAGGCATTCCATTTCTTGTTGTCTTGTGATCAATTTTGTGAAACATTTGAGGCATTCCGTTTCTTATTGACATGGCATTAGGTACGTGAGGCATTGTGTTGTTTTGGGGATATCTTTTTTGTTGACCTTTGGTCAGGTATTTGAGGCATTACATTTTCTTGTTGTCTTGTGATCAATTTTGTGAGGCATTGCGTTTCTTGTTGACCTTAGATCTTGTGTGTGAGGCATTGCGTTGCTTGTTGACCTGTGACCAGTTATGTTAGGAATTGTGTTTTCTTGTAGAAGTTTGATCAGGTTTATGAGTCATTGCTTTTCTTGGTCACCTGTGATCAGGTTTGTGAAGCATTCCGTTTCTTGTTGACCTGTGATCAGGTAAGTGAGGCATAGGCATTGTGCTTTTTTTTCTTTTTTTTTTTTGTTGACCTGTGGTCAGGTATTTCAAGCATTCTATTTTTTGTTGTCTTGTGGTCAATTTTGTGAGGCATTGCGTTTCTTGTTGACCTTAAATCTTGTGTGTGAGGCATTGCGTTTCTTGTTGACCTGTGACCAAGTATGTTAGGAATTGTGTTTTTTTGTTGACCTGTGATCAGGTATATGAGTCATTGCATTTCTTGTTCACCTGTGACCAAGTTTGTGAGACATTGCGTTTCTTGTTGACCTGTGATCAGGTATGTGATGCATTGCTTTTCTTGGTCACCTGTGATCAGGTTTGTGAAGCATTCCGTTTCTTGTAGACCTGTGATCAGGTATGTGAGGCATAGGCATTGTGCTTTTTTTTCTTTTCTTTTTTTTTGTTGACCTGTGATCAGGTATATGAGTCATTGCATTTCTTGTTCACCTTTGACCAAGTTTGTGAGACATTGCGTTTCTTGTTCACCTGTGATCAGGTATGTGAGGCATTGTGTTGTGTTTTTTTGTTTGTGTGTTTTTTTTTGTTTTTTTGTTGCTTTTTTTTTGTTAACCTGTGGTCAGGTATTTGAGGCATTCCATTTCTTGTTGTCTTGTGATCAATTTTGTGAAACATTTGAGGCATTCCGTTTCTTATTGACATGGCATTAGGTACGTGAGGCATTGTGTTGTTTTGGGGATATTTTTTTTGTTGACCTTTGGTCAGGTATTTGAGGCATTACATTTTCTTGTTGTCTTGTGATCAATTTTGTGAGGCATTGCGTTTCTTGTTGACCTTAGATCTTGTGTGTGAGGCATTGCGTTGCTTGTTGACCTGTGACCAGTTATGTTAGGAATTGTGTTTTCTTGTAGAAGTTTGATCAGGTTTATGAGACATTGCTTTTCTTGGTCACCTGTGATCAGGTTTGTGAAGCATTCCGTTTCTTGTTGACCTGTGATCAGGTAAGTGAGGCATAGGCATTGTGCTTTTTTTTCTTTTTTTTTTTTTGTTGACCTGTGGTCAGGTATTTAAGGCATTCCATTTCTTGTTGTCTTGTGATCAATTTTGTGAGGCATTGCGTTTCTTGTTGACATCAAATCTTGTGTGCGAGGCATTGCGTTTCTTGTTGACCTGTGATCCGATATGTGATATAATGCATTAATTCTTTACCTGTGATCAGGTATGGAAGCCATTCTGTTTTTTCTTTGTTGACCTGTGCTCAGGTATTTGAGGCATTCCGTTTCTTGTTGACCTGTGGTCAATTTTCTGAGGCATTGCGTTTCTTGTTGACATAGGTTCAGGTATATGATGCATTGATTTTCTTGTTGACGTTAGATCAGCTATGTGAGGCATTTTATTTCTTGTTCACCTGTGATCAGGTATATGAGGCATTGCGTTTCTTGTAAACCTGTGATAAATTATGACGTGAGATCAGATATGTGAGGCAATGCTTTTCATGTTCACAGGTAATCAAATATGTTGCGTTCCTTGTTGACCTGTAATAAGGGTTTGAAAGGCGTCGTCTTTCTTTTTGAGTTCATAGATACACGTTATATACTTGTGATCAGGTTACAGAGGCACTGAGTTTCTTGCTGACCTGTGATCAGTTATGACAGTGAATGCATTTCTTGTTCATCTATAATCAGTTATGTGAGGCATCGCATTTCTTGTTGACCTGTGATCAAGTACGTGAGTCAATGCTTTTCTTGTTCGCCTTTGCGTTTCTTTTTGATTAGATATGTGAGGCACAGTGTTTCTTGTTGACCTTGGATCTTGTGTGTGAGGTATTGCGTTTCTTGTTGACATTTGATCAGATATGTGATATAATGCGTTAATTCTGGACCTGTGATCAGGTGTCTTTCTTTTTGAGTTCACAAATGCGATACGCGTTGGAGACCTGTAATCATGTTATAGAGGCATTGACTTTCTTGCTGACCTGTGAGCAGGTATGTAAGGAATTATGTTTTCTTGTTGACCTGTGATCAGGTATATAAGTCGTTGCGTTACTTGTTCACTTGAGATCTGGTTTGTGAGGCATTGCGTTTCTTGTTGACATGTGATCAGGCATGTGAGACATTGTGTTTTCCTTTGTTGGCCTACGGTCAGGTATTCGAGGCATTGCGTTTCTTGTTTACTTGTGAACATGTTTGTGAGGCATTGTGTTTCTTGTTGACCTAAGATCAGGTATGTGAGGCGTTGCTTTTCTTGTTGGCCTTAGATCAGTTATGTGATGCATAGCGTTTCTTGTTGTTCTGTGATTAGGCATGTGAGCCATTGCATTTCTTCTTGACCTGTGATCTGGTTTGTGAGACATTTCATTTCTTGTTCACATGTGATCAGGTATATGAGGTACTGCGTTTCTTTTAATCATGTGGTCAGTTATGTTAGGCATTACGTTTCTTGTTAGCATGCGATCAGGTAGTAAAATTTGTGTATCAGACGTGTAATATAATTATTATTTTTTTCTGAATATTTTAGATATCATATTCATATTCTTAAATATTACTTTTATTTAACAATTCTAAAATAAAATATTATATACAGTTTCGACTTGTTCCACTTGTCACGTTCATATTAAAACTTCATTCAAGTCCATCGTTCGGTAATCCGCCCGCCAGTAAATACATTGTATATTAATCTGTCTGGTCAGATAATGACCAAAGCTGTTGATTATCGAATTTGCCCCCGTATTACTACAACAACAACAATTAGTACGGAAATGGACGAATCCGTCCGGTAGAAGTGATGCTGGATTATTGTTTATATTGATTTTTGTGATAGATTAGGCTGTCCTGCATTATCGGTAAGAATATGTTACTAAATGTTGGTAATGTTTCAATATTTTTTTTTTTTGTGAATAAGAAATATACTCTTTTTTGTTGTATTTGACATTAGAACCAACTTCCAACTTCCTCGCCATTCCGTTTACCAGACGTCATCTAAGGAAACTTCTCGTTGCACCCCTACATGCAGGAAGGCATGTTACTACTATGCAACGTTAGCCTTTCATTTTGCAATTATCATAATTCATAATTTTCAGTGGAATGAATAGAATGCGAAATGCTCTCGGTTTCTCATATTGCTGATAGATAAAATGTCCGCCTCATAGATCACAAAAGGAATAGTCCAAATACCCATTAGATCTATTTCCAAGTGCTTAATCCAGAAATCCGCGATCTTGTTAGAAAATGACTGGTTATGAAATCGGAGTTATGTTAATAATCTGTTCAGTAATAGTCAATTAATTGAGGCAAAATAACAGTAAATTATTATTTAACAGGCCTATGAAAACTTACTTTAGTTTTGTTTGACACACTTTGCTCAGAGAACCAGTGTGACGGCATTCCTAATGAACACGTGCTGATTATGGGTAAGTCCTTAACTAACCGGTCCAGTAATGTTATTTACGGTACGGCATAGTACGGTAAGAAGAATATCGTAGTGCAATAGGTGAGTCAATTATGTCAGATAAACATCTAAAAATAGAACACGGAAGTTGACGAAAACGATTAATGGAGTACACCTGTACAAGCTGTAGGTTTTAATCATTTTAATTCTACCCATAATTTGTTTTGTATTACACTGTTTACCTGTATTGATATACCAAACAAGGTGTACGAACACATCTGGATCTTTTTAAAAGAATTTTGCCGTTTGAACTGTTTGAAAAATTTGTTTTAACCAATTTTTCTACTTTTATTGTTCATAAATAATTGTCAGTTTTGGTCCGAGGAGGCACAGCAACTTTGCATCAACCTTGAACTTCGACGTTGAATTTTGGTTGGATTTGTATTTGATTTTGAATGTTGAAACAACGTTGAAGCTTCAACCATTAACAATCGTTGATTTAAGGTTGAAATAACGTTGATTCAACATTGTTTCAACGTTGATTTAACATTGAATTCAAGCTGAAGTCAACCAGTATTATTTAATTTAGGCTGAAAAAAATTATTGCTGATTGTTAGATCCTGTATTGTCAATGATTGATATCTATAGACTTGATGGTTGCTAAACGACTTGAGTAACTACTAAATTGGGATTGGTTAGACGTTGAAAAATTACGTTGATACATGGTTGAGGACTTATTCACTTCATATTTTCGTGATTTAAAAATAAAAACTGCATCAAGTCCAAATTTATGTTCAGTCATCCTCAATTGAGACCATAATCGTGTGCAGCATTTTTCTGAAAGTATAAAGTAATCTGGCTAATAATTGGTAAATCATTACAACTGAAATTCAAGTCTTATGGAATTTGCGACTCAGAATAATAGTACTTACTAGTATAAAAATGCACAAACTGTCTTTCAATTTCCTTCTCACCAACTCTTATAAGTATTACATTAAAGATGTGTACAGCAATACCAACAGAAATTCAACATTGTTTCAACGTTGATTTAACATTGAATTCAAGCTGAAGTCAAACAAGTATTATTTAATTTAGGCTGAAAAAAACTATTGCTGATTGTTAGATCCTGTATTGTCAATGGTTGATATCTATAGACTTGATGGTTGCTAAACGACTTGAGTAACTACTAAATTGGGATTGGTTAGACGTTGAAAAATTACGTTGATACATGGTTGAGGACTTATTCACTTCATATTTTCGTGATTTAAAAATAAAAACTGCATCAAGTCCAAATTTATGTTCAGTCATCCTCAACTGAGATCATAATCGTGTGCAGCATTTTTCTGAAAGTATAAAGTAATCTGGCTAATAATTGGTAAATCATTACAACTGAAATTCAAGTCTTATGGAATTTGCGACTCAGAATAATAGTACTTACTAGTATAAAAATGCACAAATTGTCTTTCAATTTCCTTCTCACCAACTCTTATAAGTATTACATTAAAGATGTGTACAGCAATACCAACAGAAATGTGAGAGAAGTTTGTTTGCAAAGGTAATAATAATGTATATATAGATTTGGATATCAGGGGATAAATAACCAATAGGCACATAGGGCCTTTAAAAGTTACACACTAATCCTGTTTATAAAGAGCTTATGGTAGATGCATGCTCCAGAAACCACGACTTGATTTTATAAAATAAGTATAGTGACCGATAGAAAAGAGAAATTGTTTGCAATCATTTTTGTCATTCTATTTAGACTATTTCGCGCACCTTCTCAAGTTGGAATTGTGTTTAAGTTCCAACTTACCTTTAATTTACGGGTGTTCCTTTGAACTTAGAAATTTGATAATATCCGAGACTTATTTTTTGAAAATCGGAGCAAGTGTTATAGAGTAACTACCGTAATTAAGTCGATGTATATGCCTGTTATTATGCATTTTATTAACAACTGTAAAAACTACTAGAATCACACACGTTAGATATGAAAAAAATATATCATGTCACATGTACATGCGTTAGATAAATACCATCTATTTTAATATATCACCGGCAATCTGAGAGTACGAGTTAGGCAAGTCAGGTTTGATCTTGAAACAATTTTCAAAGCACTTCTTTTTCTCTTAACCTTGCAAGAAGGTTGAAACATGACCAATATTCAACGATGTTTCAACGTCAGGTAGCAATCAAACAGCAACAGAGCATCTCCTACGGTTGCTGAAGATTGCAATAAGGTTGATGAACGTCAGAACCAAGTTTCAACGTTGATTCAACTTTGTGTGTTTGCTTGGGTAATACAAAAGTCTTAATTGTGTATTTTACACATTTTTCTCCTTTTATTGTTTGTAAGTAATTGTCAGTTTTAAAGAAGAATTAATTGTATGATTTACAAAGATAAATTTGAAATTGTTAAAATATTATACATCACAGGTCAAAATTATTATCTGAACCAAAGGGGTCAGACACATGAGTGGATTGGGTTTAATGACTTATTTTTGTGTCCTAGAGCCATAATTGTCAAAAAGAGAAATATACCAGTATGACTACTCCGTAGTTCAAGTAGTATGGTTTTTTATTAAAATAATTATGGCCATGTAGACTACCAGGCCAACCCTGTCTAGAGCCTGTTAGAGTTGCAACATTCTGTCTCGGAACAGCACGGCTGTAGTGACTATTTAGGCAATACCTTGGTTAATTTCTTTTACCACATTCGCCTCTTTCTGACAAATATACTGAACAGCAAAAGAAACTATCCAGATGTGTAACTGGGGTATTTTTTAATAAAACCTTACATATATAAATTAGACTTGTTTTCTTCATACCACATTACACTTGAAGAACTTCACGTGTTAATTTTAAAAAATCGATCAACCGTGAAGTTAGTAGTCCCACAATAGGCGTTTTGCACGAAATTCTGGCTATATTTTCTGCACGTATGTTGCATTGTAACATCTTCATTGCGCGCTCGCGCTGAATTTGATTCATTCGTGCCATGCAACCACTATGTTTTTTAACTTTATGCTGTTTTTCGAGTCAGTCAATCATCCATGTTTCCAGTGACAATAAAATTTCACAAAGAAACTCATTAATTACACGCGCACCTGAATTTCGTGCATATTTAGGTTTTTCATTAAAAAGTACCCCAGTTATACATCTGGATAGTTCCTTTTGCTGTTCAGTATAGTTTAAATAGTGTTTTTCAATAACCTAATTTCTGAATATTTTTCAGGGGACGCACTCCACTCTCCCACACTTATCCTGTCAAAGCTTTTACATTAAGCTCCAATGTAAATGTCTTAGTCGTTCAAATTACTCTATGAACCATAAAATCCTATCTTATTTGCCTCCCGTAAAGATAGTATTGGTTTAGGATGCTCAACCCCAGGAACGTAGGAACAATTATATTGTAACTTTTAATATAATATTTGTTTGTTCTAATTGTACAGGAAAGCATTAAGTAAACATAATCTGTGAGACATTGACATGAGAGGTTAAAGCAGAAAAGATATGGAAGTCTCCAGTATAATAGTAATATTCAGTATGCTGCTTGGACACACAGTGGGGATAAGTAAAAAAGTTTGTAAGTAGCATTATAAAAAACACCAACAAAAATAGTGCTTATACCTGCTACTGCATCTTTGTAGTTATGAAACTGTAGTTATGCTTTAGATTACACTATATTTATAATACGTTTTATGACTATCAGAAAAAAAAACAATATCAGTTTATGACATTAGACAGACATTCCCAAAATTTAAGCCTACATTTACTTATTAATAAATAGCATGTTTTTCTTTTTGAAAGTAATTAAAATACAGTTATTATCAGCCTTACCTGACTGGTATTAACCTGTTCCAAGGAAATCACTGACAACTTCCCAATGTGAATCAGTGGTAGAAGTCCAGTAGACTTTTAACCTTTGACATCCAAATTTAACTGACACCTTGCTCGGTATTGCGTCTTATGACATCCTGATTGAACAGACACCTTGCTAAATATTGCAACCTATGACATTCTGATTGAACAGTAATCTTGCTAGGTATTGCAACCTATGGCGTCCGAATTGAACAAACACTTTGCTAAGTATATGCAACCTGTAACATTCTGATTGAGACACCTTCCTGGGTATTGCAACAAATGACATCCTCATTGAACCAACATTTTGCTAAGTATTGCAACCTATGACATTTTGATTGAACAGACAGTTTGCAATGTATTGCAGCCTATCACATCCTGATTGAACTTACACTTTGCTAAGCATTGCAACCTATGACATCCTGATTAACAGACACTTTGCTAGGTAGTGCAGCCTATGACATCCTGAGTGAATTGCCACTTTGCTAAGCATTGCAACGTATGACATCCTGATTGAATTGATACCTTGCTTGGTATTATGCTTGGTATTATTATATATGACATCTTAATTGAAGACGTACTTTGCTTGGTATTGCAACCTAAAACATCTGGTTTGACTAACATCTTGCAAAGTGTTGCTTTTTATATGGTTGTTGACTGTCTAAATTAATGGTAATTTTGTATGATTGATGACTTCGAATGTCAGTTAATGCAAGTATTGTATATTATAGTCGATGACTGTCTAATGACAGATTAATGACAATGTTATATGGATGAGGACTTTCTAAGGTCTGTTTATGGTATTATTATATGTTTTATGACTTATAAATAAATGGCAATATTGTATGTTTGAGGACAGTTTAATGGCAATATTGTATGGTTGGTGACTGTCTAATATCAATTAATGCAAGTATTGTATCAGGTTTATGAATGTCTAATATCAGTTAAAGGCAATATTGTATGGTTGATGACTGTGTATTTTAGATTATATGGACTCTGCCCTTGACTGTGGTTACATTGGTTCACAGACTATAGAAAGTGGCCAGTCTGTAACTGTCAATGCTAAGGAGAAAGATACATCATCATCCTCTCAAGTAAGTGCACAATTTTACAAAATTGTAAGGCTCTCAAGTCTGAACAGAATAAAACTGTATCCTCAATAACATTTAAGAAAAGTTAGGAAAAATTATTTAACAATGATGTCTTCCAATATGTGGGGAGAAATATTAATTTTGTCTTGGCTGTCAGTCTGTCTGTCAAACAAGTTTGCCTGGACGAATCCTCTGAAAGTGTACCGCCTCGGAAGCCTGATGGCAGAATGCCCGCTTCGAGTGCAGAATGTCGTGGGTTCGATCTCTGGCCGCGTCATACCAAAGACGTAAAAAATGGTACTAGTAGTTTCCTCGCTTGACGCTCAGCATATAGAGGATAGTGCTAGGACTGGTTAGCCATGTGTCAGGATAATGTGACTTGGTGGGGTATCATGTCACGTGCCTACGGCGTGATATTCTAGTGAGGCAGCACTATGAAGTAGGGCATTGTGCTCACTGCTACAAGTAGACACCGTCGTTTATATGACTGAGCTTACTTTACAATTTAATGACAGTTTTGGTTTGAAAAGCATGTTTGTGAAGTAATTACCACTTAAATATCAGTTGTGCTGCTTATAATCTATTTTAACTCACCTGAGCAATCTATAAAACACCAGACCGTCAACCACTTCCTATATTTCTATCTTTTCCTAATTTTGTTTTTAAATCGACATATATTTTGAAAAACCTCCTATATTTCCTATATTTTCAAAAAATAATTCCTCTATGGACAGACGGCATCATAATTTATCAACAAGGCAGTCTGAAAGACAGCTAAACCCCCGCCAATGCTATGGATAGTGAAAGGGTAAACATTTGACCTTTAGCTGTGACCTTGACCTTGAACTGACATGGCTGACTCATGAATTCTGCACAACGTCTAGATGAGGTCATCATTTGACCCAAGTCACATGAAAATCCTTCAAGGGGTTTAGGAGATACAGTGCTCAAACCTTTGACCTTGAGTTGTGACCTTGACCTTGAGTTGACATGACTGACTCATGAGTTCTTGATGCGGTGATCTTTTGACCCAACTTTGATGAAAATCCTTCAAGAAGATACAGAGCAGACACAAAATGGAAGGCTCAAACCTTTCACCCTAAGTTGTGACCTTGACCTCGAGCCGGCATGGCTGACTCATAAGTTCTGCACATTGTTTTAATGAGGTGATCATTTGACCAAAGTTTTATAAAATTCCTTCAAGGGGTTTAGGAGATATAGAGCGGACACGAAATAAAAGACTAAAACCTTTGACCTTGAGTTTTGACATTGACCTTGAGTCGGCATGGCTGATTCATGAGTTCTGCACATCGCCTAGATGAGGTGATTATTTGACCCAAGTTTCATATGAATCCTTCAAGAGAATTAGGAGATACAGAGCAGACACAAAATGGAAGGCTCAAACCTTTGACCTTCAGTTGTGGCCTTGACCTTGAGCCAGCATGGCTGACTCATAAGTTCATGGCCTTGATGAGGTGAACATTTGACCCAAGTTTTATAAAATTCCTTCATGGGGTTAAGGAGATATAGAGCGGACACAAAATGGAAGGCTCAAACATTTGACCTTGAGTTGTGACCCTGACCTTGAGCTGACAAGGTTGACTCATAGGTTCTGCACATCGTCTTGATGAGGTGATCATTTGACCCAAGTTTCATAAAAATCCTTCAAGGGGTTTAGGAGATATGAAGCGGACACGAAAGTGTTACGGACAGACGGACGGAAGGACGGACGGAGACCATTCCTATAACACCCCCCCCCCCCACACACACACACAAACACACACACACACACACACACCACTTGTGGTGGGGGATCAAAAAGGATGCTGTGCTCTTGCGACCCATCTGTGTGAACAACTTGGATGAAGATGTCCACAAAAAATAAATAAGATCAGATGAGATAATTATTATCACCCCTACCCATCCCTGCTTTATACAAAGCTGATGTTGATTACAGTGAAACACCGCTCGCTCGAGGTCGCAAGGGGATGAGCAAAATGCTCGAGTTATCCATGGTTTCGAGCGACGTAAACATTGACAAACATACGAAGTAAATTGAAGTTTTATTTTACTTATTGTCATCGGGACCATTTGCAGTTGTAACGGTGATGCGTAATAATAACAAACGCGTGACATTAAAAAAAATACAAAAAAAAAAAAACAACGTTATCTATGATGTAATAAGTAATAACATACTTGCTTTAATCTAAAGTAAACAGTAATTGATCAATATTTGATCAATAAAACTTTTCTTTAACCTTTCATCAAAAATTAATCTCATTATCAGATCAAATATACCGACAAACAAACATTTAAGATAGTCGGGGAATAGACCACGCAATTCTCACGGCGTGCGAAAATTTTAAATTAACCGATACATTCTGATCATCGAAGGTGCGACAACTTTTGACACCTCTTCTCGTGTTAGCCAGAAGCAACAAAGAGTAAATTAATACACAAGGACCCAGCCATGGTAATTTCACATAGAAAATAGAACGAAATCGGCCGGGGCCACATGAATTGCTCCAGCGAGCCCGGGTGCTCGAGTCATCGATGCTCGAGCGAGCGGTGTTTCACTGTACATGTATCACTGACTTTAAATGACTAAGAAATGGCCAGTACCCATCAAAGTTTAAATCCAAAATGCACCAGAAATCACCATTGTATACATATATTTCAAAATTTACAAAGAGGAATTACACTTCAACATTACTACACCCATAGGTTGAATAACATTTGGGTCTTATCAAAATAATGTTTGATATGAGGCCTTGGTCTATTCTTGTGCCAAGATAATAATAAAAGATAATATTTGGTTACTCAGAATTTAGACCCAAATAATGCATATGACATCACCATTTCATACCTATATTTTACAATTTTCCGCGGGAGAACACTCTCACCCGCTTACAGGTTCAACAGCAATGGGGTTGGGGTCTACCAGAATGATGTATGGCTATGCAGTGATGTTTTTATATGCCTCAGTATCGTCCTGTGTTCATATCAATGATATTTGGATACTCAGAATTTGAAACTCCAAACATCCACCAGGGACCAGCATGTCATAACTATATTTTAGAATTTTCTAGGCAAGAGTGCCTTACGGAAGGGAGTATCCCCTCCGGTATCAACCCCTACTTTCAGGTGTCTATCTTGTCAGTCACAGAGTACAACAGAAGATTGCCTAAGAAGTTGTTCTGCTATATTTTGTATATATAAGACAAAAATAACGATTATTTCCAATACATGAGTAAGCAATAATTACACCTTTTCTATGTCAGATTTTTATAATAAATTTCCTAAATTTAGACCCCTACAAAAAAAAACCCCTAAAACTTTCAAAATTTTATATTTTCATCAAAACCTGCCTGATAGCCTCAAACACAGCAATCTAGGGCCATCATTGCCCTCTTGTTGATAGATACTATTGTATACAATTGCTCTTACAATTTTGGCCATTACCTTTAAATTTTCAAAAGTAAAACAACAACTTGTATCAAAAAATCTTTGTGATATAGTGGATAGTGCGTATCAGTTCACCTTTATGTTTAAATGAATCAGCATATGGACACAGATGTTTCTTACATAAAAAATAATGGTATAATGAATTCTCTGCAAACGTTTTGGATAAAGGCCACCACTTTGAAATTTGTCTCTACTTGTGCTTGAGATAATACCATAAATTACACAGAATTTATAAAAAACGGCACGGTAAAAGTTTTTAAAAATTCGCATTTAAGTGCGAAGCACGGTCAACTGTAAGAATATACCCAGAAAATGCCATTTTTTAAACATTACTATTAGGGGCCTAATACCTTAATATAAGTATTAAATTATGTTGTATGTGCACTTCTAAATACATTGTATGTAACTTTTGTTTACCTAGAAAACCTATGGTGCTTAATATGGTCATGTAGTAATTCTAGCGGTTCTGTCTTAATCAGGTACCTGTTTACATTTCAGACGACAGGTATCCACGATCCAGCTGCAGTAGGACTTGTGATAGGTATTATTGGATCTATTTTTGGAGTCAAATTTATTGCACCGTGTGTTGGTATCTGTTGCTTTCGAAAATACCGAGCTAGGCTTTGGCCATTTGCTTTTGAACACAAGAAAAAATGAAAACTTTGTTTCAGGATGTTTTCGAGTTTGCCTTTTATCATCAAATGTTAATCGTATGATACAAAATTATAGTAACTATACTTCCTAGTAATTTCTTCACTTTTGACAAAATATAGTTTGTTAGCAATATTTCACTACAAAATTAAAGTTTATATGAATACATGTACTAGATTACAAAATGTAATATTCATTGTGACTCTAAAAATTACTTGTACCTTTAAATTGTTGTTTAATAACATATTCAACGAGATTATGTATAGTATGTGTTTTTGGTATTGCAAAGTCTGTTTCAAGCTTTCAATTGTTAATTGTTTGATAGAACATTATATACGCTGTACATCCTATTAAGATCTTCACCTTTGTCTTTTTTGTTTTGTTCCCAAAAGTTTTATTTCATTACGAAATTAAGGTTTAAATAATTACTAGATTACATAAAGTAATGTTCTCTGTAACCCGAAAAACTTTGACTTACAGCATACATTACTAGGTCATGTATCGTATGTTTTTACCGTGGCTCATTCTGCTTTTTCATGCAGTTTCTTTTTATTATCAAACGTTTATGATATGATCTAACATTATAATAGGAGCAATACTTTCTATTCAGTATTTTAACTTCACAACTAATACTTAAACACCGTACATTCTAGGCTTTATATCGTCTTTTTTCTTTCTCTCGGAAATTGTTACACTCATTTCATTAATCCTATGATCGTAGGAAGAATCAGTAAAAACTATTACACAGCTTTAGAGTTAACAGTGATAAATAATCATCATGGACTTGTCCATCTATGATTTTAGATTATACCAATTAAATGTTAATAGCGTTGTTCCCTAACTACTTACTGAGTGAATAGCGAACAGAAAAGATCCTGGTCTGCATTGGTCGCAATTAAGGCCATAAGAGTTTGCCGTCAGTTTAATTCACGATTCGTGTTTTGTGTAAAACATTATTTGAGTGGTGCTGTGTAATATATGTAATTGCTGTTTTAAATGTTTATTTACAGACACTGTTTCTTGTGCGTAAATATTTCTCTTGTGTACATAGATATACGTTCAGGATTATGTTTCTTGTATTAGCAAGTGTTAAATCGTGAAGCTGATTATATTAGACAGTCCGCTTTGTGTAGGCTTAACGGAGGAACTAACTTATTTTATAGCTTTTATAAAATCTAAGCTATCATATTTTTTTTTCATTTTTTACGTGCTAGAATACAGCTGCAAGATAATTGTAGTATTCTAATTTCAAGCACAAATTTATGTATTAGATGTGTAATATGTAATGTTTTTCTGAATATTTTAGATGACGTATTCATATTCTTGAATAATACTTTTGACAATTCTAAAATAAAGTATTATATACATTTTCAACTGGTCCGCTTTTCACTTTCATATTAAAATTTCATTCTAAGTCATCGTTCGTTGAACCACCAGCTTGTAAATATTATTAGTTACACTGCTTGTTGGTGCGAAGCTCTCGCCTGATATGGATTTCCTCGACAGCGTATATCCCGTATCCTGTCACCAACAAGCAGTGTAACGATTTTATCTTGCCGACTACCTTTTACATCCTCGCTGTAATAGACATAATTTTTATATTAATAAAGCTACTTACAGTTACAGTGCAGACTGGAATTCTGCAATCTTCTCTGGTTATCGTGCTTTGATTATACTTGATTAACACCAGCCATAAAATGCAAAATGAACTGTATTTTGACTGAATCACAAAACACAGAAGCTCATGCTCATTTGTACAGGTTAGGAAGTGGTTTTGAAAAACTTCTATGTTCCATCCTTTCGAAAAATCATCAGATTACACGATGTCAGAAATGTCTTAAAACTTCAGTTTTCGTCCCGTTTCCAGTTAATTCCTTTATCTTGCAGGTAGATTAAATGTTCCTTCAACAAACTGCTGTCTTACAAATGTGTTAATTCCTTTGCTTTACGATTATTTAACTAGAACAACATTTCAACCTGTTAATCGCGGCCATGCCATACATAGGAAAAAATGAGAATGGCAAGAAAACACTAAATTTTTAATCTCGGAAATGATATCTAAAGCTGGGGCTTATAATCTGACTTGATTCAATCACGCTAGCGATGCGGCAGCCATTTTGATTTTAATCAAACTTCATATTTGTAATGTACTAGCAGGATATGGAATATATCCTGTCTCCACGTGACGTCTATTGACCAATAGAAATGCAAGAATATTGAAGGAGGCGATAAATAAATACGAGTATGTCTAGTCAAATAATGACCAAAGCTGTTAATTATCGATTTTGTCCCTGTGTTACTACAACAACAACAATTAGTACGGAAATCATCGAATCGGTCCATTAGCAGATATATTGGATTACTGATTTTTGTGGTAGTTAAAGCTGTCCCGCGTTAACGGTTAAGAAATGTTACTAAGTTGGTAATGTTTATTATGACGTCGCGTCGCTCACAGTCATTCGTTAAGCCGTTGCCAATATTACGGTAAAGATGCAGTCCGCATACAAGAACAGTTCGAGTACTTTCAAAGCCCATGCAGTCTTGGGCGCAGTGTTGAGGCCAATTTTGAAGAAAATGAAAGGAAAGTGAAGTGTCAGACGATTAACACGCGAGGAGATTGCACATGATATTGGAATAAGTCATGAGTCCGTACAATGTACATACGATTGTTACGAGTAGAACGGGCATGACCTATTGCCGCTGCATTGGTACGTCATAATCTGCCGTATGTTCAACTCAGACACGTCTGAAAACTGGCGTAATCATTTGTGATTCCTACCAGAATATACATTGTAAGCCCAAGAATACAATAAACTGATAAACCTTTTAATTTGCTATAGGAAATATATTTATCTAGCGAAAAGTGTTATAGGCTATTCTGCATACAAGATGGAGGAAAAAACGGCTATTAATTATATGCACAACATACAACATTTAGCACAGTGTGGAATAAAAAATTTAAAGTGGAAACTCCGGAGGTCGCTCAACACGACAAAAACGAAAATGTTTGCAGGCTCGGTTTGATTGAGTCTTTTGGAAAGACATGCTACCATCCACGCCTTCGATCCCCGGGTTTTGAAGTCGTGCTCAATGTATAAAATAACTTGCAATGTAAATGATAAGATACTATGCTGTTCCATTTAGGACCAGTGCCTGCTCCCTAGAAGCGCAAAGATACGTTTAAGAAGCGCCACAGTACGATGGCAATAACACGACAGTACGATGACAAAGCACGATAGTACGATGGTGACAGTAAGTTTGGACTTCGCCTTCATACTGTCGCGCTTCAACATCATACTGTTAGGCTTTACCATCGTCCTGTCGCGCTTTGCAATTGTACTGTCGCGCTACACCGTCGTAGTGTCACCATTGTCACGCTTCACCATTTGCCATAGTACGGTCGCGCTATACCATCGCGGTGTCACCATCGTACTGTCGCTTTCTGATTGATTTTTCTTGTAGTATTTATTTTATGATTATGATTTCTTTATTTCTTCTACTGATAGCAGTTGCTTGAATTGTCAGTTGAATGAACGAATCCTTATCCACTTCTAGACTTTTCTGAAAAATACTTGGAAACGCTGATGAAAAGTATTTAATTTGATTATTTTTACAACGGTTGACTTGAATACAAGTGTATTTCTTTCAATAAATGAACCGTCAAGATAATGTTAACAGGATTTTCCAAAACAAAAAGAAAATATGGTCAGACGTAGGACTTCAAACCACTACCCCGAAATTTGCAGATAAACGTTTTCTCCGCACAGCTACCTGCACTTGCGACATAATGTCAAATATAAATTCAATTATTTGATTTATTTACTTATCTTCTTATGGTAATGAACCGTAATGACAATCGGCAATTTCCGTGCGTTTACGTATTCTCTATACGCGATTTCGGCATTCTCCGTTGTTATTGACATTGCCGGAGAGTGCCAAAATCGCTTATGGATGATTACGTAATCACTGACGATTGTCAACGCTGGTAGTAAGAGGATCATATTGAATTAATGAGTAGTTACTTTTTAATTTGTGGTAAGTGAAAATCAAAATGAACAAAGCAGTTAATAATGGCCTATTTCATATACACCATCAAAACATGTCCCCTCCTGCTGTAAGCGCTATAACGAAAGATACGTTCATAACGACTGTCATCATAGAAAATATCATAAAACAAAATCTGTCCAATATGGCGGCGACTTCCTTCCAATCGGCTTCGTAGATATATCAACAGATTCCTCACTTTTGCCATTCTCATCTTCCAAAGGTTGTACTCTGTTAATTTTACGCTTTCGCAGAACGCTAAATAAACACATGTTTATTGCAAAACACGTGATGCACATGGCCACAGATTGCGATTCCGGACTTTCGTCTCTGTGAAACAAGATGAGAACGATAGCCGTGAGAAATATTCAAAATGCATCTAGAACGGCGACTCTAGCAAGATACAGCCCTGTAATGAAATTAAAGTTGATTTATTAGGTTTATTTAATACATTCTCTAGGTGAAAGAATAATCTAGTAAGCTTTCAAAAAATATAAGAAAAAATGTACAAGCCCTATAATTATTTACAAATGTGTTTAATTTAGAAAATTATGAGAATAAAAACAGAACAAATAACATTTGGTGCGGCCTGTTCTTCATTTACCTAAACCTGAATCAGCCACAAGTGTCAGGAGCACGGCAATAGCCAGGGAAACGGTTTATTGGTACGACAGCTTTTCTTTGGAATCTAACGGCACTATAAACGACAGTGACACCAGAAGTGACGTCAGCAATACGCGTTGAGATTTATTCATTAGGAACTTTTATCTACCTCACCATTAAATAATAGTTTTGACCAAATTAACTCTATAACTCCTATGTGCTTGTCTTACTTGTATTAATACTTCACCTTAAAATTTGTTTTTAAGAGTTACCTTACAGTGAGTCACAAACAACATTGGTGGCTCCCATACCACTACGCCTGTATATTTCACACTGAGGTAAAAATCTTTGTTAGATATCACCCAACATCTTCCAGTCTGGAGACAAAGAAAAACATGCTTTAGCCAATTGGTGTATATTTTCGTGTAACATTTGGTTGTAATTGTCTTCTTCTTTAATAGATTCTAATAAAATAAAAAGCGTCGAAGACAGAAGAGCGAGTCCTTTCCTGGGCACAAAATGCATCTCTTACATGTAATCAAAACTGTTTTCAAACTCTTCGCCTAAAGTCAAGTGTGTTCTTTATCTACACATTTTGGTTAGTGAAGAAAATATTTGGACGAAGTGTTTGAGAAAAGTATCAGGAATTTCTGGAAGGCGCTTTACGGCGAGGAAAGCAGCCATTTTCCTGTCTCCGACGCTTTTTCTGTCAAGTAATAAGGAAATTATATGCAGATCGAGCGATTTTTGCCGTGTATACGATACCGAAAACTCCCTTTTTTTTTGGTTTTCCTCTACAACCTGTCAAGTACCAGAGAGAATCCTCCTGTTTATTGCTACTCCTTTCAAGAATTATAGTATCATTAGTATAATAAAGGTATACATACACTAAGTAGGGAAAGGATGGTATAATTATGGTTGATTCAAATTGTTCTCAGTTTTGTTTTTATTATTTTTGCTCTGTTGAGCATTTTTTTTCTTAACGTCATTGCGTTGTTTTACTGAAATCACGTGACAGGTCTGTGCTTGATATTTCTGTAATACATTCCAATCACAATTTGGGGAAATGTAAGTTTCAAATATTTAAAAGGGTCCTGCTTGGTGTCGTAGCAACTAGCACTATCTCAATTCTGGTTCTGGTGTATAATAAAGATTGCCAATTATTTAGTGTGTTTAAACCAAAAGTCAGCATTTTACACGAATACTATCAAATTTTATAATGTTTTTATAAGCCAAATATGCATGCAGTTTCACGCCTTTTCGTAATTATTTTGAAAGAAAAGTTTATATCTATCAGCGTTTGTTCAATTGCCCCTTTCAGATATCCTAAGTAATTTAAACTATACAGTGTCACGTTTCTACTCCAGTCAGATTTCAAGTAAATTAATAAATCTTTTTACGAAGTTAATTTTATCAATTATTCATTCACAACTTAAGGGAAACAATCTGTTCTCATGCGTGGAACTGAATGTTAAGTGTTTTAAAACTTTGACTATCTATTACCTCCATTTTATAAGATAGCCTTCGCTTTGAAATAGAATTATTACGCTTTCAGCTCTACTGAAAAGCACTTTATTTCTTGGACTCGGTGCTCTTAAATTCTCTTGTCCTTTATTTTCTTGGAGTCTATACAAATTTGAAAGTTTCTTAATGTATGATAGAGTTCCACTTAAAACAATACAAGTAGACGTGAACTTTATCTCCCATTTAAAATTATATAACACAGTAAGCACAGCCCAAATGTTTTTGATAATTAATATTGGACATAGTCATTAGAGTATTATAACTATAACATATACATTGTATATTTACATCCATAATGTAATTTAAAGAGATCTTGATCATATTTCAATCATGAAGTCTGATAAAAAGCACAGCCTATTGTTAAACGTTTCTTATCGGTGCACGAATAAAAGACGGAAATTATAAATGCTAAAAAAGGAAGCGAGCAATAGGAATGGTCTCCACATTATGTAGAATTTTATTAAACGTCATTTTTTCCGGACAGAGAACACTAACGTTAATGAATTATTTATGTTCAGTGCGTAATATTTACATGACTATGCAGAAATGCTAATCTCCTTAAATGCAGCTGTAAAACAATATGTGGTCATCTGATATGATACTTGTAACAGTGTTACTATGGTAGCAGTTGTTTTTAAGCACTTTATTTCTATAACCGTCTTCCTTCTATTCGTATACTGCAATTGTGTGAACTACGATGGAACTTAATGACAAATATTCCTCAAAAATCCAGCTTATAAATTACATATCAAACCATATGGCTACATAAAATTATTCGCGTTTCGAAATTACTTTTCTTGGTAGTTTATCCCAGTACTAGTTTGGTCTGAAGTTTATGCTAGTATATTTGGGCGCTCTTTGTCACGTGAATTTCGTGAAATATTTCGGCGTATATAAGTGTGAACTGATATTGTTCTCACCACTCGAGGTTTATGATTGGCAGCAAACAGTCTGTACCCACCCTCCCTCCCATGATGTATGTTGTTCTTGTATTTTAGTTATAGCTTGCTTCAACGAAACAAACTGGCATGAAAATTCGCTTGTCTAGAATATTAGTTTATTGTATTATAAAATAAATGTTGTTTTTGGTTTATGTTTACTATTCTACGCAGGTTATGTTAAGTTAGAGATTTACTTAAATTAGAGATTTTATTAATCATTCACGCCTGTGTTTTACGCAAACTTGAAACATTTATCTTAACAACATGATTAAATTTACTTTTAGTCTCGTTTCAGTTCAAATTTACCCGGATACTAGATCGCTTGGAACCATACGAAGAACATTAAATCGATTGTTGAAATGTGAATTTACTTCGCGAACAATTGTACACTTATATGCTGCCAATTATATACCTAACTCTTACTTTCATTGTTTCTTTTTGTCCTGTTAAAGGTAATTGAGATTAGAGAATAATTGATTTACTCACAGCTTTAGCGTGAGTAAAAACCGTCTATAGCTCTTGTTAAGGAAACTTGAATAAGTGAAGGATTTCAAAACCATAATGGTATCCTGGTTGTTGATAATACGCATTTTCCATTACATAGGAAAAGGCTGTAGCAAAAAATGCATCATCATACAAAAGATGCATCAGATATATGTCACAATCTTGTGGGCACAGTCATAATTATGTAGAAAACGTATGACTTCTAGGTCTTGTTTGATTACCAGCCAGTTTGGAGAACTATCTCTAGATCGACAGCCATTGAATTAATCGAAACTAAAAAAAGGTTGAGAATTTGTCTGCACAATAACTACAGTATTTTTAAATTCAAATGTAATTTGCTGTGACGGGTTTATATTGTGAAAGTCTGAAACACTTGTTTGATTTTGTCAACCTCTTGCAGTTTGCTCTGGCATAGAAGCTGATTTATTGGCTGAAACTTAGTTTAAAATGTCGCTGTGCTGTACCACAATGAATAAATGAATATTGAAGCTTGTCTAAATAGAGTTGACTTTAAATAATTAAAAGATTTGTCTGATTGAGATATATAATTCAATAAGGTTTATCTCAATATATATATATATTTCACCCAAATTCATATTTTAAATGTAAAAAGTTATTTCAATGAATCTCTGTAGAAATAACATAAGCTTGTTTGTGTGTATAAACAGGGCTGTGTGTAAGGTTTAAAACCTTATCTACAAAAATATATTTAGCTAAGCACAGAGTATTAATGTCTGCTTCCAGTAAAATGGATTTTTTTTTAGCAAATGACTGTTGCACATAGAATTTAATCGAGAAATGTCAATGTGTTTCTGCAATCACATATAGTTTATATATTTAGTCAAGTTAAAATATTTTTAGGGATTTTCTACATTAGGTCATTTGATATTTATGAATATTTAGGTAATCATCAGTTCCCTACCCAAACTTTTGTTTATGTACATAATTATCATATCTACTGCAATCTGTCATCTAGTAATCATTTCAATTAACTTCTATATTACAGATGTCGCATTTTGTCGATTTTAGGGAAATAGGCGTAACATGCGTAACAGGTTTACTACAAATATACACATCCATGTTATATCCTTTCAACCTTATTTCGGGCTCGTATCAAATCGATGTCGTATTTTGGCCAACTTTAAGAAATGGGGTGTGACATTATTTATAATGTATATAATCTATGAAGAATTATACACATTTGGGAAATCTTCCAGGAAAACGTCAGTTAATTCTTGAGGTAATGACTTCCAAAATTACCTCACTGTTTAAAATACAAACTAACTCATTGCTTTTGCAGTGTTTTTAAACCACAGTTCAGTAAAGTGAAAGTTGAGTTTTTCTGTGTCCTTTTACAGCAGTAACTTGTTCTTTGCAAATAATTTTCAAAGTCAGCGACCTTAATCACTCGGCCACGGAGGTCCTTAAAGAAAAGACTAGCATTTGAACTGAACTCACGACCTTTAACTTTGTAGCAATGCAGAAATAGTCAGAACAGAACGGTCAGTAGAGTTATTCAATTGTATAAAGTTGCTAAAGATTGATGTTTTGAATTGAACCTTATATGATCAGGATATTGGACTTTGAAACATTGACCAATTTTTTTCTTTTCCATGTTCAAAACTGAGAAAGTCCATTTTAAGCGAAGACAGTGAAGTGTAACGTAACAGTATTCTTGAAAATGCTGTGTAAGATGCTTTGACTTTACGTTTATGTTGTTGAGGCGTTTGAACTGGTTTCGTTTAATTATTTATCTAAACAACGACAAGTAGATTGTTTTCATGTTCTTACATAAGTATGTACAAAATAATTGAAACGCTCCTACACTCTGATCATATAAATCGAAATGTAAAGTTGACAAAATACTAGTTTATTTCAAACAGAGAAAATTTGATACACTGTCCTAAGGACCGAAATGTATCAATAGTTCAAAATCTGTATGATTTTTGTTTTATTTTAATGATACAATAATAATATCATTGCCTTAATTCCAGAGTGACTAAGTCAAGTTTTGGCAAAACTGAGATTTTAGTGTCTTTAGGTATGTCTCTTTTACCTCTGTACGGTTGTAAATTTGCGGCCTTGTAGAACTAACAGAAACAGTCTAAAGTTTAGCTCAACAAGGCTGTACGTAGTGTATAGTAATTGACACTCAAATCTCCAAAACTATCAAAAAGCTAGTTACGGCATTGTGGAAATACGACGATTATTGATGAAGCAAATTAAACATATAACATTTTGAAAGTATGATTAACTAGGATTCAAGTCCCATAATTGGAATGTATTTATCACATTTCACGGCTTCTGTTTCGCAAAGGCTTGCATTTCCGGCAGCAGATAGTTCCAGAGCACAACTTGTTCAGCTCTAAGACGTTGTTTGATCTTCGACTGCTTGGATGCTATTTCAAGATACATTTCACCATTTCCGTCATACGCCGGCCAAGTTTCACCGTTAAGTGTATTAAGTTTCTTAGGTATGTTGGGGTTCCTGAAAGTATAACATAATTGTTATAAAACCGTTATATCTCAATCATATCAAAGAACACTTGCACGAAAAGTATATGTTCTGTAGGATTCAAAAATGCATGAATATTCAGCAAAATCTAATTAATAACAGGTAGTGTCAGGAAGTTTTGCATACTGGAGTGAAAAACTAGGATAAGATCTGCAGAAGGCTTGGAAATGATTAACACCTTTAAAAATATGGCTTACAAAATAAAATTGACTATTTATAAAGCACACATAGGAAATCGAAATTTAAAAGAACATTCAAAATGTCGACTAAAGTAGCGGAACAATGTTCAAAATCCAAATTCATTGATTGTCACTGAGAAACATGCAGAGCACAATGTGAACTTGTTTAAAATCTGAAGATACTGGAATGTGTTATTATCGCCCTTTAACAACTGAACAACTGAAATACTGTTTTGCCCTTAATCAGTATAAGAATATTTGATGTTTTATTATACATATATATCTCTTAAAACATGTCACAGTTTAAGGTTAAACAAAATATGAAGAAGGAAAACATTAAAAGAAGATTTCCTGAACCTAGCTTTTTAATGGAGAACCCGTCATTTCTTACCCGGATTTCGCGAAGTTCGTCCACATAGTTATTATTTCCAATGACAAATGGTAATCCTTTGGGTCAATACTATTTTCAGAAAAGTTCCAGTACTTCCGGATACTTTCTGTAAAACCGAATAGGAAGGGCATTTCGTCCGAATGACAGGCAACATCTGGTCCTTCCAGTTCAGGTGGAATCGCTATAAGACGTTTTGGAGGTGCTGCCGAAAACTGATAGACGTATGTAGATGACACGGCACTTGAATGTGCATTTGCAGTGGATATCATAGGAGCATTTACTGTATATTCGGACCAAATATCAATAGCATTCTGCAAACGCTTTATGGTGTTATGTGGATCGTTCAAATCCGTGTACTCCAGTATTGTTAGATCTGACGCCAGTTCAGCTGGAGTTTCGCCAAGCCAGGCTTCAATTGCTCTGGGCACAATGATATTATCAAATTGTTGCACAGAAATGTTGTAGCTGATTGAGGCTGGGGTAGTATTGTTAATTAAAACCATCAACAAATATAGGTAACTAACACCGTCATAATTGTTTGCACCTATCATTAGATCAAGATCCCAAAAGTGCAAATATTTTGATCGTAAGTTTGGATCGGACAGCTCAGATAATATATCAGGAGTCTTTGCAAGTACAAATTCATCATCAAAGACGGGGGCCCAACTTTTGTTTACTTCACTGTATTTCAGACTTTCAAGCGTTACGGTCGCAGAAATCATGTCGGCCTCTGTTTTACTTTTTAAACACGCAGAAATATTAGACAAGTCACCACATCCCACGTATTGAGCAAATTCTATAGATGATTCATAATTTGCATTTCCATTTGAAACAGCCCAGGCAGCAATAGTTCCACTTTCTGCTATTGCTCGTTTAAATAATCCTTTATTGCCAGGGTAGAGCATCTGGTATATAACGCTACTTGAACCGGCTGACTCCCCAAATATGGTTATATTTGTAGTATCTCCACCGAAGTCAGCAATGTTTTCGTTCACCCAGCGAATAGCTAGATGTTGGTCCCATAAACCATAGTTGCCTTTTGCGACAGAGTCATGAGTACTAAAAAATCCTAAAGCACCAAGTCGGTAATTAAGTGTAACAATGATGACATCAGCAAGGACACTGATTACATCACCGTCATAAGTTTTGCTATATCCTGAAATAAATCCTCCTCCATGAATCCAAATCATTACCGGCTTTGTTTCTGCATTTGTGCTGGATATTTCAGGTGCAAATATGTTGAGATAAAGACAGTCTTCAGAAATGGTCTCATTTACAAGTTGCGGTTGAGGGCATTTCGGTGAGTATTTATGCGCTTTAAAGGGCGTCATAAATCGTGTCTTCATGACAGGCTTTTCAAAACGCAGATCTCCTACTGGTGGTTCAGCATACGGAATTCCGAGAAATTTTCTTACTTGAAAATTCTGATTGCCAAAGTTTACTCGATCAGTAAAACCAATGATATCTCCTAAATTAGTAGTCACCATCTTTATTCCATCTGGAATAAGAAATCCTTTTATTATACAAATTTGAGCTAAAATCAACTGGACATATAGTATGTGATACATCTTGATAAATCATGTACTGTAATATTAAATACTTGATCTTCTTGTGCATATAGATTATTTTGAATTGGGTATGTTCTCAAATATTTAGATAACTGTGCAGCCAAAGAATTTAACTGCAATACGTATATAGTAATCAGTTGTGCTAGAATTTGACCTTTCTTTGCGAGCGTTGTGGTCAAAATTTCTCATGTAGAGTACTTCAATGGAGTAAGGAAGACGAGCGAAATTTAAATTTATGCGAACTTTTAAAATCCTTCGTGTTAATAGTCCTGGGATAATATTACGTGTAGATAGGATAATTTATCAAAGTAAGATAATTTTGCCTACGCTGATCTAAGGTGTTACACCGTACGGATCACCGAAAATGGCGGTCAGGCAGAAGACGCCAAAGAAATAGAAAATACCGATACACCGGTAACACCACATGGTATTTATGGCCTTCAGGTGAAATTTTGCTTGTCTTTGAATTTCTCTAGTCCAATGCGAAAATTATCGCTTGTCCTTAAATTTCACCGAAGTATTTTACGCTACTATCAAACTTGAACAATACTCGTTTGGTTTCAGCGTTATGAACCTCGCAAGAACTCTTAAATTTCGCAACTAGATGTGTCGTTTTAATAGTGATATTTAAGGTAACTTGGGCATGGTATGACTCTTTACAACTGTCGATGTGAAAAATGGAACAAAAATAACAAAGTACTAAGTCTTATTATTTCTACGAATAACAGGAAGACATTAAAAGTAAGGACACAATTTCATCTTTGTAGATTTACATCTCTTGATTATTAAACGGACTACACACAAGTAACACGTAACAGATTAAGGTAGTTCTGCACCTTCGAATCAAATTTTTTTCTACAATGTAGATTTACTCACGGGTTGCCATTAATTCATTTCCGTAAGCCGAATCCAGGCTTTATTCTACGATATCCGGATGAATTACGTCACGCCACCACTTCTGATTTATCAAACGTGCAGAACTACTTTAAATACATTAAAGAATCACCGTGCGTCACATTACTGTTCTGTAAGTTTTCAGATAAAGAGTTTGTTGTTTATATGCTCGCCAGTGACAATGTGATATGAATTTTTCAGATAAACCTTAAAAACAACCTAATAAATTGGTTAATGGAAAAGAAAGAAACAATAAACTTAACATTCAAGCGCAATCAATGTTACTTAATATCGACAACAACACTTTCTGTATCTAAGTGGTACTGATCTTTAAATTAAAGTTGGTGGTTGTATAGTCGGAAAAAGCATATGAGTAAATATGTTGTCTATTTTACTTTCGGAAATGATGATAAATGACATGGATGATAATACGCTCATCATTCAATTGATATTTGATTGGTTCTCATTTCCTTCAAAGTCCTAAAACGGATCGGATGGTTTCAACTACCGGTATCTCTAGTACAAATTTTGTAGGTATGACTTAAAATAATAATTCTGCAATTGACGTCCACATAAACAAAATATAGCAATTAATATTTATATGTATGGGTTTTTATTTACAGCGACATAATACGGATCGTATGGTGACTTTCAAGTTTTATTCTAAGAGCGCCTATCCGTACACACTATCGGGAATAGACAGATGCTCGGGTAGAGCCACCGACTTTCATTAAGGAGAATGAAAGTACTTCCCAGACATATAACAAATAAATATGTGCTAGATTCTCTCGACCACTGAACAAACCTATAGCTGTTGACAAACAATTTCTAAATGCAATTTTTTCTACGTGTGTGAATTCATGAAGATATGCTTCTTTTCGTACAGAATATGATAAATTTTAAAGATCAAAATAAAGTCCAGCAACACTATAATTATCCTGCAGTTTAGTGACGTCAACGATCTATCAATCGTCGACTTCAATTCCAAAATCCCGCTGAGCTATCTCTGAATTCGTGACAAGTTATAATTAACATCAGAGACAAACACATTTAAATTATCTTCTGGTCTGCGTCTAAAGTTCCTGTTCAAAGCGCCATTTAACATGGATTAACATATTTTCGTTTCCTTAAAAAATAACAGGGAGGTGACAGATAACTAAAGAAATAATGGTTACAATTAGATGTATGTAGTGTTTGTTTGTTTATGTTGTCAAAACAATGCAGTATTCTAGCTAGGAATTTTTTACTGCAGATGTTTTTTGAGGGTGTGAGAGGGATTTCCCTTTCTGCTGGATGGATAATAATTTTATAATACAATCACTTACATCAGAATACGTAATATGACATTGTCAATATTTAAACATGCGTTACTATTCCTTGTGAATTCTAGGCTATGAAATAGTTTGGTGTGATATTTTATTTTCCTTATATTTCGCACGAACATCACAAATTTTGAATAAAATGTCCATTGTGCTGATTACGCAATAACTTGTTACAATTATCGTTTATATGGCTACCAAATACTAAACCTATAAGTTATAACTGTCAAAACTATTTTGGCAAGTTTATGAACGTAAAGCAATATGTTTCTATGAAAATGCTAAAAATCTTGAAAATAAATCTTTCAAAAAAAGCACTCCATATTTTTATGCAAAAATGTTACTGGATGTACTGAAAATATTAATGATCACTTTTGGGTTAAAATGTACCTCTCAACTTGTTTGATGATAAATTAGTACATGTATATATCATATTTTTAGGATGTCACATTCTTTTGACTCCTTATGAAATCACTGAACACTGCAAAATACGTTTCTGCATTAAATTATATCTTACAATTTTTAAGACATGTCTAATTAACCACTTTTTATGGCATGCATAAGTTATCTTTTCCATTCAATCACGAAAAAGTTATTGACGATGAGATTAACATTATTTGAATCTGGGTGTTACTGTCTTAGATACGATGTTTGTGTTTCTAAGCTTAATAAAAATTTTGTTTGGGCACATAAAGGACAGACAGACAGAAAAACGAGCAAACGTATATTCCCTACTGGACTAGCGTACTAAATTGATGTAACCACGTTACCCTTTTTAATGTAGAATTATGCTCATAAAATTGAAAAACAATATTGAGCCAGAATTGACAGGACACACAATTTGGCAGGAGAGATGGTTAATCAAAATACACATTTCTCAACTTTCATTATGTCAATAACAATTGTTAAATTTTAAAGTATCCAAACAGGTTCTCAATGCTTGATGTTTATTCTTTCCCTTTAATCCTTGATATTTTCTCTCTCTAATTCTCCAAATTTGTGTCTGGCAATATGATTTCATATCTTGTATGATCCGCCAAAGAAGGTTTTGTTGACCATCTCTTCAAACACTAGTGATCCTTTGGACGAGAATCTGAAAGGAGAAGTTTTAGTCATTGTTTCATCAACATTAATTTTTATACACAGTAATAAATTTTGCAGGTTTCATTCATTTAAACTACAAATTTTAGAATACAAAATATAAAAATGTTATATCTTGCAAATAAAATATTAATCTGACAGATATTATTAGGAAAATATGTCATGTCTTAAGAACTCACATAATTAATAAAGACAAAGACCTATGAATTTCAGCATTATGATAAATATTTGTCTACATCGTTTTCATACATCTACATTTTCAACTACACTATACGCATTTTCACTTCTTGTTGATGATGTGTACAAAGTTTCGTTTAAATTTAATTAAAACTGTGACTACACAATTTACACGTGTGTTTTTGATATTTCAAAATAAAGGACATTGCTCTAAGAAAAAATAATCAGACATGGAAGTCCCAGCAATATGCGCATGACCACTTCATGTTGACAATTTGCAAACAAACACATTGGCACTGAATGAAAACTGTAGGAGGAAATGAGTACATTAAGTAAAATTGTAATTGTAATATTTTAAAAATGGGCTTAACGCCAAAATGAAACAGACATAAAGGCCCTGACGTTTAAGGTAATGATGTTTTATGGGAACTGGGTAGAAAGTGAGGGAGAAGCCGAGTGCAATAAGTACAAAAAGAACTGTAATATTAAATCTACAAAGCCTAAAATATCTCAAGAAAAGAATCACTAGATATAAAAGCCACGACAATATGTGTATGTCTGCTGTATGATGTATACCATGATTCATTCGAACATGATGGAAAGTACAGGAGGAGTTTTGATACACAAGGTATCAACTGTGATATTAAAAAGTCAAAAGTGGCATACTAATTAAAGAAGACAAAAATCAAACTTGATAGTCCCGACATTATGTGCATGTTCACTTCATGTTGTTGTATACCAAGTTTCATTTGAAATGTATTGAAACTATTGGCGGTGTTTAGTACATATAGGAATGCATTGTTGTATTTTCAAAACTAAAGCAGCACTAAACTATCATGTACCTTTATGCAGTCTAATTTACACATTTATACACATAAAAGTTTTGTTTTCATAAATAGCTGCATGTTCGCCTTAATGAAATCTACATTTAATTATTAAAGTTTGTTTAATAAATGCTAAAGACTACCTATATGTGATGTTGAAGGCAAAGTAAATCTTGTTCTTGGTTATTAAAGCACACATTACACTATTGTTTCCTTGGATCATTTTACATCTTCATTTGAAATAAGGGGAGTATTTAAAAACAATAAGGAAATGTTGACAAATTTGAATTTAAGTATTTTAGAACTATTCATACTCTATACTTCTTAAGTTAATAAAGTTCTGATTATTACAAATGTGTACCTGTAGACCTACTGTACCGGTTGCTTTACAAATGTAGTTGAAACATTCTTGCATGACATGAACAATGATTATTATACCATTTATTGTCACTCAAGGTGACTTTGTTGACATTTAGTGTATGGACAGTTTCTTCATTCTGACCCCTGTTCGTTATTACATGTAGAGGTATCCCTTCTTCTTCTTCGATTACTAAGAGAACATTCTTCTTTTTTTTAGATAGTAATATTGTTTATGAAATATTGACATTAACCTTTCTGGTCGCCACCATACATTCATTGCTTAATAAGAAATATTCAAGCTCTGGAATACGCCGAGCACAGCCTCTAACACTTCACCAGTCTAAACCATTATTTCCATGGTGCCTGTTTACATTCATTCTGAAAGAAAGACAGGATTTGTTTTGTAAAAATGAATAAGATACACATTAATTAATATTACTATGAAAGTTATTATGGCAACATTTATCAGTGCTGAGCAGCTGATTCATTCAGACTTTCGGCCAAATATACATGTTTGCCGCGGTTTTATGGCTCTCTTTTTCCCTCGAATGTACTGGTTTTTTTTCTAGTGTGCCTGTTTACATTCATTCTGAAACAAAGACAAGATTTGTTTTTGTAAAAATGAATAAGATACACATTAATTAACATTCCTTTGAAAGTTATGATGGTAACATTTATCAGTGCTGACCAGCTGATTCATTCAGACTCTCAGACAAATATAAATGTATGCTGAGTTTTTATGGTCCTCTTCTTCCCTCGAGAATACTGCGTTTTCCATTGTGCATGAATAAACTTTACATGTCCTGAAAAATAACGATCTTTTTGCTCAGACAGTGACCCATTCTGACCAACTTACTATCGCCAATTTTACTAATTTTACTAATGCGGCTAGTTTGCCTCTAAATCTCCAGCGACACATGCTTATAATATATGTTCTCTAACCAGGACATGCTTTTAAATGGTCACGACTGGGTAGTTCGTTTCCAAATCGTGAAAAACAGACAACTTGTTAACATCCTACAGCTCTGCTTTGCAAAAGAATTTATTCATTTATAAAGTTGCACTTACCTTCGTTTTTAGCAAAGAAACGTGAATTGTCAAATATGTTTCACGCATGCAAGACCTTTTGACAGCAAAGTCGGGTAAACACCCGAGGAAAAAAGTACAAATTTGTTTCACTTTATTAGGTTTGCAATACTGTCGTGATTTATATTAATAAACATAATGATTCGCATGTAGATTCAAGCATAAATTTAGCATTTTTTTTATCCTGTCCTTTAACAGTATATACGTTGAGCACCGAAAATTACGTAATCCGCATACGTTCTTAAATAACTTTGAAATATTATATCTAAAAGCACTTTAAAAGAAGAGAATATGACTGAGAATAATGGATTATTTTTTATAAACTTTTATTTGGATCCAAAGCATTTTATCAGTGCTTGGGGGCTTGGAAATCTCTATCATAAGTTACCGAAGCTAGAATATTATTTCAAGCAAATCTATCTTTTAATATATATCTCCCCCCCCCCCCCCTCTCCCACACACACACAACTCTCAACCGACCCAACCCTGGCACAGCAAACTGGTCGTTCCTACAACATTATTTGCTAGAGGGATTTCCTCTTTTATTAAAGCTTAAAACAAATACAAAAGCTCAATACCATTACATATATAATATTCTTGCAGCTATATCTTCATTGAAGGTTCTATATATACCGCCGTATGGACACTTATACTAACGTCTTTGAATTGTATTTGGTAGTTGTAACTTATGTTAATGTTGCGTTCTGTTCAACCCGGTGCCTGAAGGCATTGATGGTAGGATGCTTTTCCTCTTCCTTCTATGAACAGGTCAATGAAACCAAGCCTGCAACATTTTCAGTTTTGCTGTCTTGGGCAACATGTGTAGTTTCACTTTTTCTAGAATATGTTTTATTCTTTTTAAATAACAACAGATTTTGCTTGCCTGTTTTCACTGTTAACCAACAAATGCTACATAGGCTATCAAGTGTGCTAGAAAAAATATTTAAACGAACTATATACTTAGGGTCAATTTGACCCTACAAATCTGGATCAGGGTTAAACAACAAAATATAGAGGAAACTTACGTGCCAGTCGTTATATAAAGACATAAACATGCAATTGGCCTATCATTTATGTTTCGGTTTATACATTAAAAGGCTCCACCATAACAACGTGTTGCTGTATGAGTAGTAGCCAGTCTACGTTGAATAAGACTTCGTAAAAATCCATTATATAGTGAAACCATGCTTAGTATGATTAATGATCTGCGACAGCAAAGTTGATTCCACTGCACTGAATAGTGAGGAATCTCATCTCATATTTAGGACAGACAAGATACTCGTATATGTTATGTGAACACCACTAGAATCCATTTGATATTATATATCGACATAGTGTTTGCGTCAAAGGGAACTGAAACTGGATAATTTGATACAGAAGAAAGTGTATGTTCATAAGTAATGTCTACCAAGAAAATATTAACATATTAATCTAAGAAACATCTACGTCAATCAGTCTAACAACCATTTACACAGCATACACATTACATTTAATTTTGCGATTATCTTATGACACTGAATAATTGTCTTTCCAAAATGTTTGCTAAAATGTTACATGCAGAAATCAATGGTAAAAATTAGCTTAAGGTAAATACCGGGGGCTCTGTCAATAGGTTATTTGAGTTGGAAAAAAAACTGACGTTTTGCTTATGACAGTCGTATGTCGTCTGACATAAAAATCAAGACACAAGAACATCTTAACATTTCAGCAAAACAATAAATAAATCAAGATATTTGGAAAACAATGACAGAAACAGTTACTGTTGAATTCCTGTTAGCAGAAAACAAGAACTTGAGTTGACATTTCGTGAAATATAGGTGGATCATCAAAATTAGAAATAGTTTCAATTACTATATAAGGCATAAGCCACCTCTATGATTTCAGGGTGATAAATGACAAAAGTTTAATATCTACATGCTTCATTATATACAATCAAGTTAACAAATATCTTGACGTATGAAATGAATAAACTTATTCGTCAAAACGTACACGTTTTTTGACATTATGAAGACGTGTATTTGATGTGAGCCAGGATGCATAGCACTTACTTAAACAAATGGCTGCAAAACAAAATTAATGTAAGGACATAAGATTAGGCACATGTATATTCTATTCGCTTTTTATTTAAATGATACAAATCTAAAGCTTACTTCTGGCCAGTTTTGAAGTCATGCCATAACTGCTCGTATTTTGTGAACGCCGTTTCTTTTTTCTGAATCATATTATTATATGAATAAAATACACTAACAGCGAAAATATACCATTATTTTATCACTAAGTTCAACACAGTGATGATGTTTAAGTTATGGAGGCGTCAAGTTAATATCATACATAAATGCACGGAGAATGCATATTACTTCGTACATGTTCCATTACCGTGACGTCATGTTACATGTAGCAATTCACGTCACTTTTGTATAATTTAACATTGACCATTTCTGGACAATGTTCAGTTTTATTCAGTTGACAATACTGTGCTCGATGTCTGAACACAACTCTACATAACTCCAGTTATGAATACGTCATTTAGTACCTTCAATGCGTGTTACATTTCATTCGACCATAGATACTTGGGAAAACATGGACTGATCATAAACTAGGCAGCTTTGTTTATCTGAATGTCCTATAGATCCATATGTGTGGGTTTCGTAGTTATGATTCTCAGTACAAGCTTTAGATGATGTCGCTGGTAAAGATACTAGCATGGGATACACGTCAGATATTTCTTGCAAAGGAATACAATCATGTACATAGGTTTACAAGGACAGATAAATTAAATATAATTAGAATAGTACAATATGTATTAACATTTAGGAACTAAACCTTTTAAAGTATTACCCTATTTGATAATTATTCCAAAATGACAATGGGAAATTATGTGCCTACAATGAATAGTTATATTTTATAATGGTCCTTTGCTACTAATAAAAACTACGAATGGATGGATAAAAGCTAATTTGATAATTAAAGAAAATGTGTAGTGTTTCTGCTTTGAAAAAATAGTAAGACCAACATTCTAATAGTTTACATTAGCTATTTATTAAGTCAAAGGCTTTTATTAAATGAAGTTCATTAAACAAGAGCGCCCAAAAACAACACATCTCTGTGTAAGGATAGCCAACAACCACTGAAAGTTTTGGCAAACAACGCTGATACGCATGTTTGGCAAGATATCTACATTTTAATACCTTAATAATTTAAAATATTTCGTTTTACTATGTAAGATTTTACATGTATCAGTTTATGTTTGCATTTTTGTCTGATCATTGGTATTATCTCTCTGTTTTATAACACTGAATTGCAGTCACCTACATTTTCAAGTTGTGTAACTTAATGTCAAGTAAATTGATGAAAGATAATATTACATTCAAACGTTGCATTTTATATAACGCACACCTATCGATCAATCATTTATAAGGAAATATCAAGAAAAGTATCAGAAGCAAGAACTTTTCTTCAAAACCTGCCTCAAGAATTTTACCGAGATGTTGATACTGAGAAACAATTTCTGTTCTTGTCATCGCAAATGGTAAGTACACAAAAAAGCTTTCTTATTTTTTGCATCATTATGATATTTTTGCGTGTGTAACAAGATAAATCTCTCAGCGTTTGCAAAAATGTGCTACTGCACACAAAATAACAATTATTCAAGACATTAATCCAAAAAAGAAATTTACTTATTTTGACATGTTTCTCGTTAAAGTAGTCTATTGTTTTTTACGTAATAAGATAGTTTAACCCTCGTGTATAAATATAGTGTCAGAACATTTGTCCTGAAGTCACCAATTTAAAAAATGATGAATTGGCTGAAAAGGCATCTTAATGGAAACGTTATTAAAATAAATGGGTAATAAATGACTGAGGAGAAAAAAGTGTACAAAACATTCTTGTTCCACATTATACTAATAGAATTAGACGTATGAAAGAAATGAAACAAATGAGCCGTGCCATGAGATAACCAACAGTGGGTTTGCGACCAGCATGGATCCAGACCAGCCTGCGCATCCGCGCAGTCTGGTCAGGATCCATGCTGTTCGCCAACAGTTTCTCCTGTGGCCTGAAAAGGCGATCGAACTACACTGAATTTAACGATTTAGTTAACCAATATGATATTTTCTTAGTTATTGAAACTAAATTTGATATATATGACCATATTTGTCTAGATGGTTACTCATTTGTGAACATTCCAAGAAAACAAAAGGTTCTGAGGAAGTCAGGTGGACTTGGTGCATTCATTAAGAATGACATATTTCCGTTTATAGAAATTTTGAATACTCAATGCGACTATTTATTTTGGTTAAAACTTAGCTCTAAATACACAGGTTTGAAAGATGATTTGGTAATTGGTACAGTTTATGTACCACCTATACAGTCACGTTTTTATAAAAACGACGAATTTGAAATTTTTGAAAATGAAATATCTGATATGTGTAACAAGTTTGAATATGTATATATTTTTGGCGACTATAACGCCCAAATCGCAGAATTGCCAGAGTTTACTGTAAGCGATGATTTTTTGAATGATCTTTTTGGTCTCGATAGTGACGCAGTTCAATTTTTAGACCAAAAAGATTCGTTTTTTGTTTACAGATATAATATTTCATTCATAATATAGCACGTGTTTCATAATTCACACGCTCTCAAGTCCAGTTACTACACAGACGGTCACGTGACCCAAGATGTTGTGCTTATCCTAGCGTAAAAGGATATGTTTACAAACATTCGATCCGCCCACGCAATTATAAGTTGTCCATACCTATAATCCGTTTCAAAAAAATGTTTGTTAGTACCAGTTAAACCTTAGGGCATTTACCTCCTCTCCCTCCTCCAACCAAATAAATGAAGTAAAATCTCGTTTATTTATTTAAATAATAATTCAAAAAAAATAAAAATTAAAAAAAAATGTTCTTCTTTATACTATGTCACGTGTAAAAGCATGCTTTGTTTAATTGTATTATGCATTGTACACTCTTGTGTTACTGTAATATGTAACTAGAGTTAATAAAGTGATGTTCTGTTCTGTTCCAATTTCAATAGGCTTTAAAAGCGAATAGCACGGATCCTGACCAGACTGCGCGTATGCGCAGGCTGGTCTGGATCCATGCTGGTCGCAAACCCACTATGTTGATTTTCTCATGGCACGGCTCAAATGGAGGTGAAATTCGAGGTCGTGATGTAAATAAAATATTTGTGAATTTTATACAGACATAATATAAAAAAAGTAAAACTTTGGAAATGCAGTTCTACATGATCTAAATTTTAACAAACCGTTTACATTTCAATGATCCGTAGTATAATTACTATCATGTACACGATAACCTAAGTATGTGAAGTATTGGCAACAAAAGAGTGACTTAAACAGCACGACATATCACGATTTTCATTTTAGAAAATGATTTTTCCTCATAACATGCCAAATAAAACTTTCTCTGCACTAATGGTTCCATAATTATTGTTACGACCTTTTCTTTGTATTTGAAGTATTGGCAACAAAAGAGTGACTTAAACAGCACGACATATCACGATTTTCATTTTAGAAAATGATTTTTCCTCATAACATGCCAAATAAAACTTTCTCTGCACTAATGGTTCCATAATTATTGTTACGACCTTTTCTTTGTATTTGAAGTATTGGCAACAAAAGAGTGACTTAAACAGCACGACATATCACGATTTTCATTTTAGAAAATGATTTTTCCTCATAACATGCCAAATAAAACTTTCTCTGCACTAATGGTTCCATGATTATTGTTACGACCTTTTCTTTGTATTTGAAGTATTGGCAACAAAAGAGTGACTTAAACAGCATGACATATCACGATTTTCGTTTTAGAAAATGATTTTTCCTCATAACATGCCACATAAAACTTTTGCTGCACTAATGGTTCAATAATTATTATTACGACCTTTTCTTTGATGAAATTATATCGCTTTTTTGTTGTTACGGTACAAGATCGAAATATCACGTGCTTATTATCAAGCACTTGTAATACATACCCAATAACTTTAATTTATTCATGTAAAAAAAATGTCATTTTCCTTTCAAACAATATTCCTACAGGTTGTCTGAAATTGAAAAAAAGACACTACAAACTAAAATATTTTAATGTGGAACATCTTCGAATTAATTAAACGAATTTTTAATCAAATGACAATAACTGTTTTGATTGTGTTCTTTTCAATTCCATTCTCATTTTTAAATCCAAATGCAATGCATATCAACATCGTACAAGATAACCACAAATTATTCATGAAATATTTGATATATACTATATAAATTGTATCTAAAGACGCCTTAGTGTTTACAAAAACAAGCAACATTTATTCAAAGTTATTTATTCGCGAAACAAAAGCATCACTCGATAACCATTATATTACTTTTGACATGTAGGGAACATTGGGCTTTTAAATCATAGTTCTTTTAAAACAGTTGCGGAAACAGCTTTTTCGTCACTGTATTGTCAAGTAATGAGAGTTCATCTGGCTGATTTTAGTTAGTTTATAAATGTATGTACTATTTTTAACACATTGCCTGTTTGCGAGAGCATACAATAGTTTTAAGAAAGTTTTAAGAAAAACATGCAAGCATACTATATTACTGAGAAATTTTAGTTTCAGTTATTTTTAATACGTTTATTTTGAAATATACTCGTACGCTTAGCACGGATATTTTCGTATCATATTTTGTAGTGTAAAACATTAAAAACAGGTTACTCGTTAATGCGATTATTTGTATGTTTAAGACATTTATAGAACAACAGCGTCCGCTAGTCAAGAAAAAAAATATGTTAAAATAATCATATGAATTGATAATAATTTGTTTCTTCATTTTAAATTTTTAATTGATTAAACGCTTTTAAATGCATAACGTATGTATAATTTCTATAATTTTGAAATAGTAATTAAAATTTGAAAGCATCACATATAACTATGTCACTTAAGAAAGGTCAACTTAGAAAATGACTGTTAAAAGATATAACTTCATTTAGTTTGAAATACATTTCATTTGCACGAAAGCTAAGTTACTGGATTTATGCATTGAATCAAAATGCACTGCATATAAAGATTGTAATAAGATACTCACACTTTATTCATTGAATATATGAAATCAGTTAAATCACTAAAATGTCACTGCTGATTTGTGAGATATTATAAGAGAGTTATATGTAAATGTTTGACTAGTGTAGTACAATTCTGCATTGCAGAATTATCTTATTTGGGTTAATGGACTTTTTGTGGAGTCTGCACGCTGGTTTCTACTGCTAGGCTAGGCGCTTGCCCACAATTGGTCTGGTATATTATGGAGGCAAATGTTTCATATAAATTCTCTTTCCACAGAGAAGAAAGAAAAGTAGTCCGGACAAATTTTATTCTTATAAATTTGTTCCTACCAAACTGTAAAACTACAACCGTAATCGATCTAAGATCTAGTTAAGGCTCAGTAGTTAGAGTTTAAATAAAAATTGGCGGTCGGCCTGAAATAAGAATAAAAAAACAAACAATTTTCTTAAAAAAATTTAAACTCTCAAACCAATCTTAATACTTTGGTGCGAAAATAAAAAGAATATTAACCTCGGTCGAGGAGTTTTAAACCACTGCGAATCATCGGTTGAACATACAATGTAGTCAGTATGTTTTATATCTGAGCTAATTTGTCATTGGTTCGAAAACTAGAAATATTTAGCTTTTGACAAGTTACAAAAATTTTGACTTGACTGCATGTGCTGTGTTCAAATCCTTTGCATAATAGTGCATGTAATGTTTGTTGACATCTTATTATTGTTTAGGAATAGTGTTTGTTTTTCTTAATTTTGTTCATGCAATTCATGTATAAACACTGCCATAAAATGCGCTTACGTTGTCTTGTGTCTTTAATCAAACATAATTAGCCCCATTATTCCTATTTATACTGAAATGATAGTCTTAAGAGTTTTTTCTGAAAATTTCTTTGATGTCTTGCATGAATTAAAATGCACAACACCAGTCTTTTACTAAAACGTTTTACCAGTATATATTGATTTTTTAAATTTTTGAAAGTAATTATTTATTGAGACAAAAGTCAAATAAAGCAATTGTTATCAATAAATTACTGACTCAGATTTGACCAATTATTATCAATAAAATCTAATTATTCTTAATTATTGTGCCGCATCTATTAGTGCTCAGGCTAAATTTCACACTGTAAAGTAGACATAGTTTATACCTGTTGTGCTGAAAACAACAAGGTGCTAACACTTTTTTATATTCTTTCATCACCTATAGCTTTAAGGTGCATGCCTGGTATGTTGGTTGCCACACAAAATCAGTCATTTGCATTATTTGTCTTAAGAAAATACTGTATTGATGAAAATAATGTACCTGATAGTAATCAGTGGAAGAAAGGGTCGAAAGTGCTGATTTTAATTTAGGCATTATAACATCAAAAGTACAAGAATTAGAAGTAAAAAATAAATAATTGAATGACGAGCTAGTCTACGTCCAATCTCAATCCATGAGAAATAATCTAGTGTTTGGAAACATTGAGGAGGCCCATACGGGGGTTACGGAAAATGCCGAATCGGTTGTCCGTGACTTCCTAGTCAACAAAATGAAAATTGCTAGTGACTTAGTGGCGGATATGAAATTTGAGAGAGTACACAGAATGGGCGAGAAACGATCTGGAAAATGTCGGCCTATTGTCGCCAAGTTTAACCTATTTAAGGAACGCGAACTTGTGAGGAAGACAGGGAGTGCTCTGAAGGGAAAACCTTACTTTATTCATGAACAGTTCCCTAAGGAAGTGTCTGATAAAAGAAGGAGACTTGTTCCTAAAATGAAGGAGGCGCGTAGCAAGGGGTCGAGGGCTTGGATCTCGTATGACACCTTGTTTATTGATGGTAAGCCATACAAGGGTGATGAGAATTAGCGTTACGCGGAGGGTGACCTGAGTGTGCTATCGTGGAATGTGAATGGTCTGACTGTGGATAAGAAGACTAACGAAGACTTTCTTAAAGTTATAAGTGAATATAACATAATATTTTTATATGAAACCTGGGCAAATCAAAATAGTAACATTGATATAAATGGTTATGAATCTTTTAATTTTTATAGAAAGTTTCAGCATCGTAACGCGAGAAGATCTAGTGGTGGCGTTGCTGTATATTATAAAGAATCTTTAAAAGATGGGATAAAAATTATACGCAATCATTATGACACTGTATTGTGGTTAAAATTAGATAAAGAGTTCTTTAATTTTGAATCAGACGTTTATATTGGTGGTGTATATTTATGGTGTGATGATTCCCCTGCGTACACAGTTTGTAATGTAGATCTGTTTGATATTATTCAAAATGATATTTTTGACTTTGATAAAGATGGCGATATATACTTAGTTGGGGACTGGAATAGTCGTGTTGGTGTGAGAAATGATTACATTGTATTTGATTCGATCATTGATGATCTAGATTCTGATGATTATTTACCGGATGAACCCTTAGCACGGGCCTCAAGTGATAATACCTGTAATGCATTTGGTTGTCGATTGCTTGATTTATGTAAAAGCACGGGAGTTCGCATAGCTAACGGTCGGTTATATCATGATCATATGATCGGCAATTATACGTTTTTCTCGAGGCTAGGGTCGTCTGTTATTGACTATTTGTTGACAAAATCTTGTAATTTTTCTAAGCTGAGTGATTTTATGGTTCATGATTTTAATGAATGGAGTGACCACTGTCCTATTTCTTTTAATTTGTATTGCAACACGTTTATTGAATGTAATTCTTATGAAAATGAAACGTATGTTAATTATAAATGGTCGCCAGAGCTTAAAAACGATTTCAGATCTAGGCTTATAGCAAAGCTACCTGATTTAAATAACTTGACAAGAAATGTTGATTTAAATAGTAGAATATCAATTGATAATATGTTGACCGACTTTACGTCAGTTTTGCATGATGTTGCGGATCCTTTGTTTCGGAAGGATACTACAGTAAATAAAAATGTTTCATTTAGTGATACAAATATTGTAAAACATAAACCATGGTTTGATCATGAATGTGAACGCTCTAGGCAGCTGTATATTGAGGCTTTGTCTAATTATAACACTTACAAATCTACAACGCATAGGGAGATACTATGCTTGTTAAAGTCTAGATACAAAACTATGGTTAAGAAAAAGCGTAGATGTTATAACTTTAAGCAAGTAAAAGAAATTGAAAACTTGAGACTTTCTAAGCCAAGGAGTTCTGGAAATACTTTAAGAGGAAAGGTACTATCAAAAATAGCCTTTCTATGAATCTTTTTTCAAATTTTTCCGAGCTAGGAAATGATATTTTTCAGAATGTGAATATGGAGTCTGAAGATTTTTCTTCTACTCATGATTTTGATTGTACTGATGATGCTGATGAAATTTTAGATCAGCCAATATCTGTTAATGAAATTGTAGATGCTGTGAAATTACTGAAAAGAAGTAAGGCATTTGGAAATGACTTTTTATTAAATGAATATTTTATCGAGTCAGTAGACATTTTGTCGTCTCATTTATGTGATATATTTAATAAAATACTTGATAGCGGTTATTTTCCAGAAAATTGGTGTGAAGGAGTAATCGTTCCTCTTCACAAAAAGGGAGATAAAAACAATGTAAATAACTATCGGGAATAACTTTAGTAAGTTGTCTATCAAAGATTTTACTTCTATTGTGAATAAGAGAATAAGTAATTATTGTGAAGAAAATTGTATTTTATCTGATGCTCAATTTGGATTTAGAAAAGGGAGATCTACTATTGATGCTTTATTTATTCTTTCGTCAATTGTGCAGAATTACATTAATGATAATAAGCGTTTATATTGTGTATTTGTTGACTTTAAAAAGGCCTTTGATTGTGTATATAGAAATGCCCTTTGGCTGAAATTATATAAAACTAGTATCAGAGGTAAACTATTACGTATTGTTAGGGATATGTATAATAAAGTCAAGTCTTGTATTAAATTATGTAATAAATATTCGGATTTCTTCGAATATGCAGTAGGCTTACGACAAGGGGAGGTAATCTCGCCGATATTATTTTCTCTGTTTATAGATGACCTTGAGCTGTTTTTACAACAGGATACTACTTGTGGTTTAGAATTAAATGACATTATATTGATACTACTGCTTTTGCAGATGATATGGTTATACTAGGAAATTCACCTGATGAAATAAACAGAAGTTTAGATTTATTATATAGTTATTGCAACAAATGGAGTCTTGATGTTAATATAGATAAAACTAAAGTAGTTGTTTTTAGAAAAAGAGGCGGTTTATTGCGCTCTGAGGAGTTTTTGTATAACGGTAAGAAAATAGAAGTTGTTAATGACTTTAACTATTTAGGAACTGTTTTTAATTATACGGGTAATTTTGCATTAAACCAAGAACAACTAGTTGGTAAAGCCTTGAAAGCTTTAAATGTTTTATTGATCAATTGTAACAAATATAAATTGAAACTAAATTACTTTGCCAGCTGTTCGATTCTTTGTAGGGTCTATTTTAAGTTATGCAGCCGAGATTTGGGGCCACAGTAAATCTAAAGAAATTGAAAGGGTGCACTTGAAATTTTGTAAAAAGATATTAAATGTAAATATAAGAACTTCAAATGCAGCCGTTTACGGCGAACTAGGGCGTTATCCATTGTATATTGCAAGATATGTTAAGATAATTAGGTACTGGTTTCGTCTACTAGAAACAGACAACATAATTCTCAAAGAAGTGTATAATATGTGCCAAAATGATTGTAATAATAGTAAAAATAACTGGTTAACTAAGGTTAAGAATCTGTTATGTCAGTACGGTTTTAACTATGTTTGGAATGATCCAGCTGTTGTAAATAGTAAATCATTTTTACTTCTTCTTAAACAGAGAATTGTAGATACATTCATTCAAACTTGGCACGTTGACAAGGAGAATAACGGTGTTTTAACCTTGTATACAAGCCTTAAAGCCTCTTTTGCATATGAAGCATATCTAGATATACTACCTAGCAACTTAAGAGTCTTTGTCAGTAAAATGAGAATGTCTTCTCACTCTCTACGTATTCATACTGGTAGATATGGTATAAATAGTGTTGTTAGGAATGAACGTTATTGTATTTACTGTAATACACATGATTTGGAAGACGAATATCATTTCATACTTATATGTCCTTGTTATAATGATATTAGAAAAAAATACATTAAACGATTCTATTATGTAAGACCAAGCGTTAGTAAATTTATAGATCTGTTGAATACTATGAATAAGAATACATTAAAAAACTTAGCATGTTATATAAAATTTGCATTATCTCATAGAACTGCAATTACTTATAATTAATTACAGTTCATCCTCTCAATAGTATCTGTAGGAATATCTTAATATTGCCATTGTGACTTTGTATATATTTGTATTATTTATGTAATTTGTGATGATGTACTTATTGTACAAATCGGAAATAAATGTATGTTCTGTTCTGTTCTGTTCAGTAATTCGTTCTGGCCTTATTAATGTAACTACTCCTTAATTAATCATGATTGATTATTTGTCTTGAATAATTGTGATTAATTTATTATTTGTCCCAAAAACCAAGTAATTAATTGCAATTTAATTGAGAAGATTGCCAAAATAATTGTAATTAATCCAATATTTTATAAAATAATTAGGCAGTTTTTAATAGTTTAAAGTATAAATTTTAGGACTGATATATCTTTAAAAACATAACATGTTCACCACTTATGGTAATACTATACGCCCGTATCATGGTTATATAATTATTATGTTTTGTCACTGATGCAAAACAAGTATTGTGTGACAGATTTTAAAGGATTTAAACTAAAATAAATCGGATTAAGATTACATTTGTAATGATGCAGAAACCTATGGAAGGTCGGTGCGCCAAGCTAATTGCCAAATACCAAATTATTTATGCCGAATGCCAATTATTTAATGTTATCAAAGTCTTTAACTTTATGATTTAAAGATTTCTATATCTTAACCTAATGAACGTACATTTTAATCATTTAAGAATACAACATTCCACCAGTCTGACTTGAGGCAAATGACTATTTAAAGGATTCATTCATATACTGATATATTAAGCTTTTTTTATTAAAAAGCACGTAGCAAAAAGTCTTTGGTATTAATTGCTTCGCATTTCTCAATTAACAATTAGCATTTATCGTTTGACAATTACCGTTAGACAGTAAATATTTAACATTCTGCATTTTGGAAATAACATTTCGTATTAACTATTTGTCATTTAGCCTTTGGCAATTAACATGGCGCACCGGCCTTCCATAGAAACTGATTATTTAAAACACGGTCTCCGCATAAGGTCAGTCAGCGGTTTTACTGTGTCGATACATTTTTGTTGATGTATACCGATATTATAGTACCGTATAAATACAGTTAATATATAGAATACTATAGATCAAACTTCTTCAATTTGAAAAGAAAAAGGAGGTCAAAACATTATGACAGGACTACATTGGAAAGTTATTTGTGCCAGTCAGCGAAACATTTTTAGAATCATGCGTTTTTGCACCTGAAATATACTGAGTGAGGAACCTTTTTAAAATTATGTATTGTAGATGGCATAAATAAAGACTTCATGAGGAACCTATGTCAATTCTTTTTTCAATGATTTGCCTCAAACGCACAGGAACGAAATTTAATGATAACTTTTGTAGCTCTGGTATTTGGTGACAAATGATAACATTGTGTTTGATATTCATTTGTAAAAAAGTAACAGAATGTGAAAAAGGTGTATTTACGTTTGAATGATGAATGTTTGTAAAGTATCAGTAAACAGTATTATTAAATTGAATCATATAGTAATTTCATATGTCAACGCTACACGATGGTTTACAGCGATCGAAGCTTTGAAAATGAAATAAAACCTAAGCCTCAGTTCTATTTTTATGTGAACTCAAAACCTGACATAAAGTAAGAAATTTGCTTGTGTTTCTTATACCTGAAATAAGCAAAACTGTCTTATAGGCTAAGTTTGAAATGAACATAACGTACATTTAATGGTTAGCCATTACAACATGGAAGACATGAAATCATCAATCAATAATAGCACGAATTGTTCGTATTATAACGATACGCTTATTAATTTATTTACAATAAATGCCACATATGAGGACTATTTCTACGAGGATGTCGATGTAACATTTTGGCAGGTAAGAATTTCGATTCATACTAACGTGCGTAGGGTGTACAATAAATATTTATTAACGAGAAACACTTTAAAGTATGTTCGGATTAGTAACAAGTGAAGTATACACAAGAGTGATTCTAATGAACAAAGTTCTGGGAAAATTCGCAATTGAATATCGTCTTCTTGTTATTCTAATTTGAGAGATATAGTGCAGTAGAAAGTTTACATGTTGGAAGGTGAAAATATGCATAAGCTTTTGTAGCCGTAGAAAACTTTGAGAAGCAAACAATATGAATTTTCCCTTATATTTCTAAGCATCACTTAATAATTCTGGCATAAAATTCCAATTTGAAACAGAAACTGTCTATATAGGGTTTAATTGTACAGCTATAGGTACAATGAACGTAATAAATCAAAAAAGGCCAAAACATGGTGCAGATTTGAAATGATAAACAACCACATTGTCTTGATTTTGCTTAAAATATTTAACATAAGGTTGGAGAGTTTGACTGCGATATCACTTGCTTGTATTTATTTTGAATGTTGCAGGTAGACTAGATAGAATTCAATACATTTACACACACGTCTCCACCAAAGACTTGAACATCTGGATACGTTTTGATATGATTTACAAGTAGTGCAATTTGCTGAGCTTGTGATATTTCTTTCCAAATGCGTCCTGCGCTTTGTACGCAAACTGTAATCTGCCTGCTGTATTTTTCTTTTTCGTTTTCAAACATAAAAAGTAGAATTATAGATGTATTTCGTGTCTGTTTGTCGACACCAATTTCAATAATGTAAATGTACCCGAAAGACATATACACATACACAAACATAGACAAAGTAAAATTAACAGACATCATGGACAACACGAACAGAGTTGAACAACGCCTTGCAACGGTCAATGGCAAAAGTACCACTGCACGTGTAAACCTTTATTGTGTTTAACTTCAACAATTATGAAGGCTCTGTTATTTAAAACTGTGATAATTGTGTGGCTTTTCACATTTATATTTCTTTAAAAGATTTGTCTTTGATAAAAAGTATATCAAAACTTAACATTTATGGAGGTATGATCTACTGACGCGTTTTGCATCTCAACGTTAAAAATATCCTTTTCTGCTCTTTATAGAATTTGTGTTAAAACACTCCCGGATCAAATGAATTATAATTTGAAGAGAAAGAGTGTTCTTTTTTGCTATGCAGAATACACTTCGAAACTGACAGAAAGATATAATAAACTGCCATTACCATCTCTTAGCAATATCGAAGCCATTACGTAAATGGCAGATAGACTGTGATTTTCATTGTGAGATGTACTTTAAATGTTTGTATAATCACTTAACTAATTGCGTTTATGATGCATATCTGGAATTACATCTTAACTTAATTGTCAGAAATTGCTAAACCTGTTTATTTCTACATTTCTATTCATTAATGTTCTTCCTAGAAGTATTTATGGATCTAGTGGGGTTTAAAAAACTTTCCTTGCCTTTTTAGGATCTGTACTTTTAATGAAGAACCATGCATTTGGCTTGGTAGTTAAGCCTTACAATGTAGAATCTGACCTTTCTTGAGTTATTTTTGTTTCTGTTGGGATTAGGGTCACATTGGCAGAACATATATCATACGACGAATTTTCAGCTTTTGATGGTGAAGGAAGACACAATGTGTCTCTCCGAGCGAGCATCATTTCTGGGGTAAAGCACCAACCTTTTGTACGACAGCTGATGAGAAATTCTGCAGTCCGAGTGACATTTGAAACTCACATCGAATAGGGGAATAGGGATGAGTGATTCGAAGTCAGGGACTTTAACCACCACACGGCCTTTGAGACTCTTATAGCATTAGGGTATAATAAGAAAAATATTGGAAAAAACGTATTGCGCTATACTTGTTCGTTGACTGGAAGAAAAAGGGATATGATGATAGGAGTCTATGGAAAATGGCAATGTTAATGAGAGTACCGAGTATCGAAAACATTCTTCCATGTATATTTTCAAAAATATCGACAATGTTTTACATTTGTAAATAACATTTAAGATTTCGAACAAAACTATTTTCAACACTTTTGTTTAGTAACACGGTTACTCGCTATTTTCTTTGTAATAGTTTAATATGTAACACGCTATCTTAGAACAATTTATATCTGGTGAATTGTAAGAAATCTAATATACAATATTAAACCTTTTACCTCCTTACAATGTATCTGGGGAACATGTCAATAGTATTAAAAACATCTGCACTGAATCTTTCTTTCGGGTAATAAATGGCAAAATTGTTGCCATAGCCTCTAATTATTACTTCTTATCTCTATAAATTTTCGCGGAAACACATGCTAACCTGTTTATACAAATATCTGATTGCTTTCATTGAATATAATTAGTGCGCTCAAACCTACTTACCTTTCCCTTAAATTGTTACCATTATACATACAAGTATAAAATGATATAATAGAATATTCATAGTTTGGATATATATCTCTATATATATATATGGGTCGGGGTCGTTCCTTGAAAAACCTGTATTAGTGACATGATATTATTATTGGAAAATGGAAAACCATTGTTTATCCTATGTTCATACTGATGCTAGAAACTAGTATTGCTATTCAGTTATCTAAGGCAAATCAAATTCTACAAAATTTTACAAATAAATCTTATTTGTGATGTCGAGACAACCAATTTTCCATTATACCCATGCACGATGAGAATATAGAGATGTTTAGACAAAAGGCCCGTGATGAAACCAAATATACACGGTTAAAATAGTTTTCAATAAAATCATTTTAAACTGTTTCTAAATATTCAAATGTATGATATTTAGTTAGTGATACTAATAATTTGTTGTATTAATGACTTAAAAGCTGCACACCATGCAAGACGACGTCATACTGTTTTCATGACGTTCGTAACATCAAGTCTCGAAATGCCTTCGGTGACTTACTTTAAAGCATTATAAGTCTTTAAATAATGAAGATACTTTCTTAAAATGTTTAGATTGGAAGAGTAAAAGAATATTCTTTATGAAAATTTTGTCATCTCAATTTTGCTTTTTGTTGTCGTTGTTGTTTTTTGTCACTAATACTGGTTTTATCATGGAATGGTCCATATATATTTTAATTATTATTAATATTATAATTATTTTTTTATATTATACTATACAATATATTATTATATTTGAGTTGCATCATTGAAATACCATAATTTACCTTGGTCTAAGACTTAACACAAATGATGCTACAACTATTTCTTATTATGAACGTTTCGGCCTCAAAATAATACATTTTAAGTAATATTCTACACATTTCAGGTTAAGGCCCGCTTAAACACACGTCTCGTTCGGATATTTAGTGACACTTGACGTTAAGTCTGAAACGTTACGTCCATTCAGTTATAACATTTTGTGTTGTATTAAATGAACACCAACATGTAGAATAGTGATGCAAAAGAAGTAGTGTGTGAAGAAATGAGTACGTTTTAAAATGAAAAATATAATCACATTCCTTCTGCGAGTAGGTTTTGTCTGTTTGTCTGTTGGTAACTTCTGTATTCTTGATATTGCTTTTATCTGTGTTTTGTAAACATTTGCTCAATAGGTGTGCACGTGTTTACATTTGCATGTGCCACATTCTGCTTTTATTGTTATATTAAAGTGAAACATAAACGGCGACCGCGTGAATTCATTGATTCTATTGCTTTAGCTTTTTTTTATCTAGAATCAATGTGTAAGTGTCACAGTTATATTAATTTAGGCATTTTAACTGTTAGGAGAATAGAACATACGCTTTGAAATATTGTTTTATTTTCCCCATGTTACCATATAACTACATTAAAATTGTTACGGGACTACTTTTGTACACCAAAGAAAATTATTTAAAAAGAAATCGATTTGTTTTATAAATAACATAAGTGATTAAATCTACATTGTTTTTGTGTATTGTGTCCCCATTTGGCTTTGGTTTTGACTTCAGATAGCAAATCCTTAACGGCAATCGGCAATTTCCGTGCGATAGGAAGTTCGGCATTTCTCGGACATTAAGTAGTTCACAGCGCACACAAGTCTGACTTAAAAAACCGAGAATGCCGAAATCATATACGGAGAATACGTACTTTGTAGATTATCATCACGTGTTCATCACCTTATTTGTTATAATTACGTGTTCATCACCTTATTTGTTATAATTACGTGTTCATCACCTTATTTGTTATAATTACGTGTTCATCACCTTATGTGTTATAATTACGTGGTCATCACCTTATTTGTTATAATTACGTATTCATCACCTTATGTGTTATAATTACGTGTTCATCACCTTATTTGTTATAATTACGTGTTCATCACCTTATGTGTTATAATTACGTGTTCATCACCTTATGTGTTATAATTACGTGGTCATCACCTTATGTGTTATAAAAACGTGTTCATCACCTTATGTGTTATAATTACGTGGTCATCACCTTATGTGTTATAATAACGTGGTCATCACCTTATGTGTTATAATTACGTGTTCACCACCTTATGTGTTATAATTGCGTGGTCATCACCTTATGTGTTATAATTACGTGTTCACCACCTTAATAGTTATAATTGCGTGTTCATCACCTTATGTGTTATAATTGCGTGTTCATCACCTTATGTGTTATAATTGCGTGTTCACCACCTTATGTGTTATAATTGCGTGTTCACCACCTTATGTGTTATAATTGCGTGTTCACCACCTGATGTGTTATAACTGCGTATTCACCACCTTATGTGTTATAATTACGTGTTCATCACCTTATGTGTTATAATTACGTGTTCACCACCTTATGTGTTATAATTACGTGTTCATCACCTTATGTGTTATAATAACGTGTTCATCACCTTATGTGTTATAATTACGTGGTCATCACCTTATGTATTATAATTACGTGGTCATCACCTTATGTGTTATAATTACGTGTTCATCACCTTATGTGTTATAATTACGTGGTCATCACCATATGTGTTATAATTACGTGTTCATCACCTTATGTGTTATAATTGCGTGGTCATCACCTTATGTGTTATAATTACGTGGTCATCACCTTATGTGTTCTAATTACGCGTTCATCAATTTATGTGTTACGATTATGTGACAATATTACATGTACGTAAGCTGCGCGTGCATGAGAAAATAAGCGTAATATAAAGCATTCATAATATAGATATTTTTTAATGAGATATGGTTTCATACGTTGATTAAACGCTGTAATCGATGCGTCTTACAGAACATGTGCAACACATAACAGGTATCACTTAATGAAATTGTACACTCCTTTAAGATTGACACTTCCTTAATGATGACATTTACGTGCATGTTATCTGTCGATGGTATAATATATTTAGGTAATATTAAATAAAAATGATATTTATATTGCCTGTTTTCGATTTTTGAGACAAAATTGTAAACTGAGAATCCTTCAGTAGGCCAAAATAATTCTATTTAATCTAGGTCACAATAAATTGAACTTATCTTGCTGGACAGGTTTCATGGTAGGTTATTCTTACTTCATTGCAATTATCAATTAGCGTCAAAAACATGAGATAAAATTGTTTAACCTGTGTTACGTTGCATTTCCCCTGCTGCTTGAATATAAAATGTAAATTTGATTTGTGTCACAAGTCTTTCTACAATATCCATATTTAAGATCTCCTTAAACAAGTACATAATATAAACATCCGTAGTGTTATCTTATTGTAAAGTTTAGAGTTAGTTGGAGTTAGATGCGAAGACATTATATCACGAGACTGCCCTCGTGATATAAATTCCTTTGCATCTGAACCCAAATCAATGATTTTATTCAAAGACATATCACTAAATGATATAAATTTTATCTTAAGTAATCTACATGTCCTTTTGATAATTCTGCCATTTTGTATTAATGATACATTTACCTGTTACAATTGGTAAAATTGTTTTCCTCGGATATTATGTCTAATATCTCGAGTCAATAAGTTATGCGGGATGCTTTATTATGGTGTACTTTAAGGGATTAATGCCAGAAGCTTGTAACTGCATTTAAAGAAGAAAAAACTCGTGAAAGCTATATGACATAGTCGTGCATAACATGTATACATGCATGCTCTTTATGCGACATATGTACTATGGGTGTTCAATTAATACCCGGACAAGTGTTCGCATTTCTTCAGATGTCATCCAAAATCTATAAAACTGATGTAAAATAAAGATGAGGGAATTGTTTGTGGATTAATTTTGCTTTGGATAAATAATAGGCAAATGCTAGTCCCCATGGCAGCGTCATGACGAGGCAGTGCTGCTGTTTTAGATACGACAAATAAGTAATGTTCATGATGCGACGTGTGCAATTCCAGTGCTCACTTTCAATATTTTCTTGTTTATCAAATTTTTAAGTTTCAGCTTAATATAACCAGAAATAGAGATATTTTCGGGTATTTGTAACACCGCCCGTATACAGGTAACTTGTCTTTTCATATTAATATTTCATTTCCGACAACAATATATATATATATATATAAGTAACATTTATTCGTACAGAATGTTCAAAGCTATCAAAATATAGATATCTTTGTCTTGGATAAAAAAGTAGAAGAATTAGTTCGAAAAGTATTCAGTATCTGTGTTAAAATGGTTATTTATTCTATCTTAAAAACTGAATTAACATAATAGCTTATTATATATTATACCCATTTTAGATCATGAAAATAGTGTGTAACAAATAAACAAGTGACACATAGGCCCGTTTACAGATTTTATTTTGTAGAGCGATCATATATTGTAATATGTATGTACTGTATATATAACGATGTCACGTTAATAAACAATTTAGTTACTTACTTACTCACTTACTTACTTACTGGCTGACTGACTGACTGACTTACACTAACTTACTTACCGACTGACTTACCTACCCACCTACTTACTTACTTATACTACTATGGCAGAAGCGTGCGATGTATTTCAATTTCTATGTTCAATTTGTCATATGCAATGTATTACTAGATCACTTTTTAGAAGAAGTTGCTTTGTTGTACGTGACTTCCGCAAAAGTGACATATCAACATTCACTGCATGAATTGTGGGATTTAATACAAAATTAAATGGAATTTAAATTACATCTAAATTTTGAATGCAACTGCATTAAAGTGAATTTAAAGAAAATTAAATTTCAAAATTTACTTTCAATTTACTTTGCGTTTAATTTTTTGCATGAAAGTCTTAAATTTCCTAAAAAAGTTTGCATTTAAGTTGCTTTTAAATATTATAAAATTTCTGATTTAATTGTAGTTTTAGACAATAAATCTGACAATTTATATAAATTTAGTGGATCTTCATGCAAGTAAATTTTGAATGCCACAGATCAAATTTCACACAATATATGTATAAGCAGAAATTTAATTCACCAAAATTTCATACAATCCCGAATTTTATGAAATTTTAGGACAATTGATGATTTATATGAATTTAGTGAAACTTCATGCAAGTAAATTTTGAATGCCATTGACCAAATTAAAAAAAATGTCTGTATTAACATGATAAAAATAAATTTAATTTACCACATTTTTTATATAATCCCGAATAATGAATGATAGGGAAAGAAATCTGGCAATGTATATGTCAAAAAAATGTGAAGGTCCTTGAATTAAAATTTACGCAATACGTAAAATTTAATGCCAGGGTAGATGTCCGACAAGAGCGGATGGTCCAGAATGTCTCGGAAGTATAATAATTAGACATGTTGAGATATTCCTTTCAAGATCATACGGTAAATGTGCAGACTAATATATCTAATCCACCAATACCCTTGTCCAGCAGACTAAAGGTGACCGCAGTTAATTGTTAAGTTCTGTATTTTAGCGCGGTTGATTTAAATATTTAACTGCATTATGCTTCACTGAAGGCATGAAACAGAGTCTTAAACTACATGAGCTACATGAGCTTCAGGAAGTTGAAGACAAAGAAGTCTGCTGGACCAGATGAAGTCACAAATACAGTGCTGTCCCACTTAGGCACTACATCAATTTGCAAACTCCTGGAATCTTACAACTACAGCTGGACACAAAGATTTCTTCAAATTTTGACCCAGATAAGGGAAGTAATGGAATAAAAATGTAGTTATACAAATTCTATTCAACATTAATTCACTGAACTGGGTGAAATTAACCCATTGGTAACCTCAAACTGGGCATGTTCGATAAACAGTTTTTTAACAAATTTAATCTCAAGTTTATGTGAGGTATAAAGTTTACTGGAATATACGTTGAATGAAATTTACCTGCATTTGAAATATACTTAAAGTTTACTTCAAAGTAACTTGCAGTAAATTGGATTTATATTTTATACATAAAATCTGAGAAAATTTAAATTTTAAGTAAATTCCACTTTTCATGCAGTGATTATAATAAATCTATTCGGCATATTGTAGGAGATTTTGAACACTAACTCACACTATATAGCAATACACTTTCTACTTTGTGGTTGTCAACGACGGTTCTGGTGATACAAACTGCAAGATACATACGTCACTCTTATATCTATTCGTTTTCGGATAATATGGAATATTTTCTATTAATATTGATATTCTGTATGATTTTTTTTTTGCATAATTATTTATTAATTATCCATTACCAGTAAGAGAAGTACCAAATGTAGGACACGACTTCTGATAAATATCGCCGTAATAAAATGTAAGCATTGTTTATTTCTTTCAGACAAAAATGTCATCCTTAATCAGAATATTAAGGTTTTAAGGTTAGGAACGGTTCTTTATGGGCTTAATATATTATTTTAATCAGAATGTTAACCACAGAATATGATTTGTGACCGTTCGGAGGCCGTAAATTGTTGCTATGAGCACTTTGTTCAGATTTTATATTAGTGGTCCTTTGTCATCATAAATTTCAACCGACCTTTATGCTCAGTACTACAAGATAAACTGCAAATGATGAAAACTAGTAAATGTAATGAGCCTACAAAGTACGTGACAAACTGACCTGTTTGACAGTATTTGCTTCGATCGGATTTCTATGTGCTATAATTTTATTTTCGCCACTATTTATCATAAATTTCGGAAATAACGGAAGAGGACCATAAGTCCACAACTATACTTATGCGGGGTATTAAAAAACAGTGCCACCAACTGAGCAAAACAAAGGATTATCCCTAATGAGAAATATCATCCAGATAGCGTGATATACAAATGAATTATTAAATGTAGTTAAACTTTTTACCTGCTTATCTGGAGAAAGGCTTATGAATTTTCAGTTTTACTAGGACAAAAAAAACTAGTCACTTTCCGCCTAATAAGTTAATTTTTTAAAATCTTAATTCAAGGTGTCAGTTGCTATTATAATGTTTTCAGCAATAATATAGAAGCTTGTATCGCCAGCAAGTAGGAGACTAAATATCATTAACAGTGTCATTTATATAGACATGCACGATAAGGAGATCCAAAATTGATCATTTTGTACAACAGAAGAAATTGTGAGAATATCTGATGTAGCCCCAGGAGGTTCAAGTCGTTGTTAGTCCCCTACTGGTTGAAAATCAGTTTCGGCGACTATAGGAATGCGCTTTTCCGTCCGCCATTCCGTCCGTCCATGCGTCCGCAATTTCGTGTCCGGTCCATAACTCTGTCATCCATGAACGGATTTTAATATTAATTGGCAATATTGTTTCCCATAAGGGGACGACGTGTCAGGTGCAAAATCCGGACCCCTAGCTTAAAGGTCAAGATTACAGTTGGAAGTTAAAGGTCAACAGGGTTTTTTTCCTATCCGGTTCATAACTATGCCATCCATGAAGGGATTTCAACATTACTTGGCACAAATGTACCTCATAATAAGACGATGTGTCTTGCCTAACTTTCAGACCCTTAGCTCAGAGGTCAAGGTCACATTTGGCAGTCAAATGTTTTTATATAGCATGAACAGGGTCTGTTTCGTGTTCGGTCCATAACTCCGTCATTCATGAAGGGATTTTAATATTACTTGGCAAAAATGTTCCCCATAATGAGATGTTCGTCTGTTTCGTGTTTGGTCCATAACTCCGTCATTCATGAAGGGATTTTAATATTACTTGGCAAAAATGTTCCCCATGATGAGCTGACGTGTCATGCGCAAATCCCGGACCCCTGACTCAAAGGTCAAGCTCACAATTGGAGGTCAAATGTCAACAGGGCTTTTTTCCTGTCCGGTCAATAACTATGCCATTTGTGTAGGGATTTTGATATTACTTGGCATAAATGTTCCCCATGATGAGACGACATGTCATGTGCAAAACCTGGACCCATAGCTCAAAGGTCAAGGTCACAATTGGTGGTCAAATTTTAATAGTTTTTTTACCTGTCCGGTCCAGAACTCTGCCATCCATTAAGGAAACTTAATATTACTTGGTATAAATGTACCCCATGATGAGTCGACGTGTCACGCGCAACACCCAGAACACTAGCTTAAAGGTCAAGGTCACACTTTGAGATCAAAGGTCAATGGGACTTTTTCCTGTCCGGTCAATAACTTTGTCATGCAAAACAGGATTTGAATATCAGTTTGAACAAATATTCCCCTTGATAAGACATTGTGTTGTGCGCAACACCTGTCAAGCACAAGAACCTGGTCCCTAGGTCTAAGGTCAAGGTCACACATAGAGGCCAAAGGTCAAATACAAGAATGACTTTTTTCGGAGCATTTCTTCTTCATGCATGGAGGGATTTTGAAGTAACTTGGCATAATTGTTCACCACCGTGAGGCACCCTTGTTTTTAGAATTACGTCCCTTTGTTTTACTATAAATGGATTATATTGTAACTTATTTACTACTGTCCGTAGGGAAAAATCGGGACCAGTTTTCTGTGGTACAACATGCATGTTACATCCAATTTTTAGGAGCATTTTGACCTATCTCTACCTGGTTAAGAGTTTCTTGTGGACATATTTTTACTATAAATAACTTATGACACTTTTTTTGATAATCGGGCAAAAAATGCCATATGTAACAAGATAACATCTTGTGAGTCATTCATTTTGAACACTGCAGACAAGTGTGTCAATTTCCACTGAGGAGGGTATTTTGCCAAAATATAGAAGCGCTCTTTCTTGGTCGCAACAAAAACTTTGACGTCACCGCACGTTAACGTGACGTCATTCTAGCTAAGTGTGTTTTAACAGAGACAAGCATATTAGAATATTCATTTAATCACTATATTAATCGTCAGTCTAACTGTATTAGAATTATACTTTCAAATAAAGGCGACGGTAGCTTTAGCATATTGTAATACAAGTATCTTACTTAACTGAATATGACTGCCGTTTATTCAAATACATTCTAATGTACAAATGAAGAAGGACGTTCGTAACCAATTTCGTTTTTCTGTGACATTTGGTGTCTTTTATTTCGATCTCTTCAGATCGTTCAGCACGACATTTATGTTGTGTTAGTGTACTGTTTAATTTTTCAGCTTGAACATTTCGACCTGGGTGGTTCCAATACTCCCGCTTTAAAAGCTTTGGGTATTGTTTGATCACCCCTTGGATATGGTGCCTGCTTTTTAATTTTGTCTTTTGGCAGTTTCTGTGATATGCAGGCTCCATAACCACAGCTCCCCTCTCTAAATTCCAGTTTGTTTAGTTCTGCCCATTGTTTTCTCGTTTAGGGCACAACCATTATTTTATCTGGGGACCATACGCCGCTTTTCATGGAACTGCACTCTGTGCATGTTTGAAGGTTCCATGTGCACCGCAGTATGAATACATCTGCGGATTTCTCTAAATTACAATCTGGTACCTATAACTCGTGTAAATATTGAGTTCTGCTCGGGGCTAGAGGGCGTGGACGGTAGCTTGCACTTCCAATACCGTCAATGAACAGGCTCAATCAAACCGAGCCTGCAACAGTTTCGTTTATGTCGTGTTGGGCGACCTGTGGTTTTCCACTTTTTTATTGTATTTATTAATAACTTGGGTAAAAAGGGTTAGCGGGGATAACTTTTATTTACACTGTCCTGTGACTTTGGAACATTGTGGGGGGTAAGAGTGAGGTTAGGTGCACCGTAAACCGGTTAAAGCTCCCCAGTGGTGATTTTACCACTGACCGTTCCAAGGCGGTGCCCCACTGTGTTCCTTTATTTGTTTGCTTGCTTTGTGTGTTGATCGTGTGCGCGTTGGGGGAGATGCTGCGTTTTTAGAACGTGGCTTTTCCTGTTGGATATTCTTCCTTGTTTTTAGCGTTGACGATTGACGACATTGATGCACTTATAATGTATTTTCTTTATTTTAGGGTTATATTATTGTAACTGTCACAACTCAGTACTTTTACTTACAACATGTATCTTGTTCTGTTTCATTATTAATCTGAATATTAAAAATGTGTGCAATTTTCACGGAAATACATGTATGTCCATACTCGTTGGAGATAAAAAAAAACAAAACAACAAAAAAACAAAGCGTGGAATTAGAAAAGTTGTTAATTAAATTACGCAACACTTTTTGTTCTTTTTTCTTTCTTTCAATTACCATAACTCTACTGATTTGACAATATTGTAATTAAAGACAATGATATATAATGGCCGACAGAGGATGTAATGAACCGAAGTGCTCTTTCCTGAATAAGCCAATACAGTAATCTTTAAAGATACACGGAAAATTGTTTTAAGAAGTTCACGAAAACCGGTTTCTGTCTCAACACAGGCTTGCTGGGCATAAGTTAAATTTTGAGAAGGAAATGTTTTATTTATATATATACTTAAATTCACGTACCCACCTGTAAACAGTTTTCTCAGATGCTGCAGACTTCCTATGTGAAATAAGCATCTGTTTCCAGTGTATCTGCAAGGCAGGTATTTCTGAAGAACCAGGTACTTTAACGTACGTATTTTTAACGTGCGCTCTATTTCAGATTTTTGCTACATGTATTTTGCTTAGTGTATATGACTACACCTGATAAAAAGCTAAATATCTCCGAAACGTTACCATAATTTCAATAAAGCTTTACCTGCTTATATGATTATAAAAGAGTCATTCGTGTATCATTCTGTAAAACTTCTACGGAAGCGCGCGATTGCCGTTATTTTAGAATGGCCCTCGTACTCCCAGCTATTATGAATGAATGTTCTGGTTCACGAACTATTTTACTAGATCCTTGAGTTCATTCAAGTATATCTGTGCAACAGAGTTTTGCTTTAAGGGTCTTAATGGTATATATTTACACGACATTAGACGACAAAAGCTGCTATTAAATTGCCTTAGTTTCTTAATTTGCTTCCAAAGAATGTTCCCATATATTTCATTATACTGTATCTGAAGCAATTAAATGATTCGTTTCTTTACAATGATGAATATATATGACTATCAGACTAGCAGTCATTTGCTAAATTTTGCAAAATGGTGAACCAACACATTAAAGATATACCAACTTCCGTAGTACTGTCTAGCCTCCATGATATTTGTAGATACAAAAAAAAATGTTACCAACTGGAAGTAAACTGCGCCTGCTAAATGGAAAGGTTGTTTTTATTTAGAAGAACTGATTATTTAAAGATGAAATGGGAATCATTATAATTGTGCGTGCTCCATGAATAAACGAGTCAGACATAGTTTGCATTCAAAAATTGTCAATTAAATTTGATTAATAATAAATTATGTGATCATAGCTTTATAAAATCTGTAAAAAGATCATTTTGAAGCATAGAATTTAACCAGGGAGAATACTCATTGCTCGGTTTGATTGAGTATGTTCATGGGAGGTAATAGAATGTGCAATACCTCCTGAGCCCCTTGCGCCGTTTTAAGCGGAACTCTGTTACACCTCTGTTAAATGGACTCCATGATCCCAAAGGACCAGAAAATATAACAGCACTGCCATAAAAGATGCGTGGTACAAATGAATTTCGGAATAAATAATCTCCTTGAAATCTTAGAAAATATAACCTTGTACACAATGTTGCCGGAAATTTATTCATCATTTTTATACGATATTCTTCATTTATAAAATGCGATCCTTTATTGAATTCCTAGCGCAAAACTCATTGAACAGAGCTGCATCGCTTTGTTGTGTAAATTCTGCCGTTAATGTCGTTGATCATGTTCAATGATATTACTCGCTTATGTTGGCGTCCAATTAACGTCAAGTCAGTGAATATTACTGTCATGTTATTAATCAAAAACTTGTTGCTGCGCAAATTATGAAGCCACAGAGATGAGTTTATGATCATTTTTCCTTAAAGAACCTGACCTCCATATTTTGGATACAAATTATCTATCTTTAATACTTATTTTTGGTCATATTTTGAACATTATGGGATTTTGTTTCCACACTATCCTAAAAATGTCAAATCAAGAAAAACAAAACAGGCCCGAGTCGGGAATCGAACCCTGGCCGCCTCGGCAATAGAATTTCCCTGCTTTTGAGAAATATGGCAAGAATGTTCTTATCTAAATCCTTTTTTTTTTTTGTTGTCATACGATCTGTAGGTCAGTGCCTTTAAGATATCTTGGAAACAACATTTGGTCAGATATCACTGGTAAATTGAAATTAAAACAGGCATGTTTCCACTGATATGTATAAGAAAAAATGACGGTCTGGAGTTGTGATGAGCAAATTTGTATTTATTTTTGAGTTAAAAAGAAGTTTTTGTTTTTTTTTTGCCATTCAAATATTATACGTTTAGTTTCACAGTATTTTTCTTTTATTCAATGCTTTCATTTTAAGAATTAATTATATGGTAGTGATGTATAACAATCACAGTATTGTAGGAAGAACTGTTCTAGTCTTTATTACGATCAAGTGTGATATTAAACACCTTGTCATGTTGAAATATCTGTATTATTATACAGCACAGTGTACACGTACTGTACGTGAATTAAATACTGTATGGCAAAGACGTAAAAAATGGTACTAGTAGCTTCCTCGCTTGGCGCTCAGCATTAAGAGGATAGTGCTAGGACTGGTCAGTCTGGTGTCAGTATAATGTGACTGGGTGGGGTATCATGCCAGGTGTCTACGGCGTGATATTTCAGTGAAGCAGCACTATCAGGTTGGGCATTGTGCCCACTGATACAAGTAGACACCGTCGTTGATATGACTGAAAACTTGTTGAAAAAGAATTTAAACCCGAACACACAGAGACATAAATACTTTATGGACACCTTTTCTCAAGACGAAAAGCAGTGTTTCTATACAAATCAACCGGTCAGATATATAACTTAAACATACTTGTCAGAAATATACATCCACATCTACGTAGTAATAGTCCGCGATGTGTCATTTATTGAAAGTAAGTTTAACATCGTGTCATTTTGACATGAAAAGCACGTGCAGTTTAAATAAGTGCAGACAAACTTAACTTTCTGAAAGTTACACCAAAATAATCATAGTAATAGTCCTTATATGTTCCATTTATTTCAGGTAAGTTAAACATAGTGGCATTGTGACATGGAATACTCGTACAGTTTGTGACAGAGAACCCAGGGACTTCCGTGTTTTTTTTACTGCATGCAAAACATTTCTAATCTTTCATATTTATTAAGAATTTTAGTACATAATGCAAATAACATGAATTAATATTAATAAAGAGCATGTTAATCTTTCTGGTGTTATATTATTTCACATAAACCTATGACAGTACAAATAAACATTTACAGTCAGCAATTCCACATTTAAGTATTAAAATCAGTTACTTGTATTTGTTAAGAAAGTGTATTCATAAGCTGGTAAGTAAGTTTACATTATTTAAAAAGATTTTTGATTTGTATAGTGGTTTTATACAACATAAATTTTACTTGAACAACACTGAAATAAACAAAGAAAGTAGTCCCTTGTTGTCAGCGGTTTCTTAATAGAATTGGTCTCTGGAGCAACTCTGTATGTTAAGAGTAGCACATATATGACGTGAATTCTGTTGTCTTTCTTATTAATGTTTAACTTTTGTCTTAACGAAATGCACCAGGCAGTCATAAATTTGGTTTATTTATCGTTGCAATATCTGTAAGGTTGGTGCATTCGCATATAAAGTAAATTGGAACGTATTTATTTCAATAAAAGAATATAAAACGAAATGGAAAAAAAATGTAGCAGTAAATTCTTCGGAATTTCGTCTTAGAGTTGCATTATAACTGGCGCCTGTTTTAATATTGCTTGGTTCTGCCTGGACCTTTAACCTCAAGGCTGGCACTTTTCGCGAAATTTCACATTATGATCAGACGTTATTCAAAAGACAATGAAACAAGATGGCGTCGTTCGAAAATCGCTGGCGGAAAACGAATGTTATATTTAAAATAAGATCTTGAAAAGATTAAGAGCCTGGCATTTATTTTTTTCTGATACTCAAGGAAAGCAACTATTTAATTTTATAGCAAGCTTCCCCAGAAATATACATATCAAATTGAATGGTATTGTTGTGCGCTTCGACGGGTATAAACCATTCAGGGACTTTGCTGCAAATATGCCAAGAATCATGAGCGCGGTTCACGGTTTGGCATATCTGACCTACAAATTGAATGTAAGTATATTAACTAATGTTATATCTGAAATAATTAAATGGGTAGTTCCCATAATATGACAATGTATAAGATAATGCCTTTGGTTAAACTGCAAACTGCTTGTTAAATACAATTACCACTGTTAATCGCTGGAAGCCAAACGCGCCCTTTTAATGCAAAGGCTGCCGTGTTTCAAAATTGTAATTGGAAACATTTGTTATCGGGCTCCAGAAATAAAACCAGAAGAAATATTTTGCAATTGAAAATTGTCAGTTACATTTAATTCATAACCTGAGGTCAAAATTTAATGCCACTTAAATTGATGATTCAATTGGTTATCGAAATTAATATCCCCCTCTGATTCTTAACTACGAGGAAATAGTACAGGGTGGTGCCGACAATGTTTTCAGCGTCTCTTGCTTAAATACTCTTCATTCGAAGGAATGTATCAATTGAATTCCTTTGGGGAGAAACATATTGAACACAGTTCATTGGTTTTGTTGTGAAACTTCGTGCCACCAGACAAATTACATTAAGGAAAATTTCATTGGTCATTAGATCCGCAAATGTCATATTTGGTGGCGTCTAATTTACGCCAGACCTGTGATTATCCAAGTAAGTTCAGTGACAAACTCATAATTCAGCTTACCGTATAAAAACTAAGTGTGTTTCAATAACACCGGAAGGTGGAATGGTTCCACAGGGAGCCGTTTCGGTGATTTACTACCGGCCTATAAGTACATAAATGTAGTTAAAGGTAAATGGTTGTTGTTTGCCTTCTGTCACTGTACTTATTATTATTATAAAACATAGGATCAGGGTGTCTCTAACACAAAGGTGTGATGAGTCAAATATGCTGACTATTTCAAAATGTGAGACATTATAACTGAACTCAACTCAACTCATAGTTTATTAGTCTTTGTACACAATCGTATATTATTATAAAATGACGATACTAAAATCAATGCATAGCCATTGCAAAATTAGGCTTAAAAGAGACTGTTCAAGTTATCTAAATTACATTTAAAATTACACTTAAATGAAAATATAAAGCTAAAAAATAAAGAATAAAAATTTATTTCACCAACAACAAAATACCATTATCTCTATTATTAATCTCAAATAAATGAAAGCCCGCCCGCTTAGCTCAGTAGGTAAGAGCGTTGGTCTACGGACCGCGGGGCCGCGAGTTCGATCCTCGGGCGGGGCGTATGTTCTCCGTGACTATTTGATAAAAGACATTGTGTCTGAAATCATTAGTCCTCCATCTCTGATAATTCATGTGGGGAAGTTGGCAGTTACTTGCGGAGAACAGGTTTGTATTGGTACAGAATCAAGGAACACTGGTTAGGTTAACTGCCCGCCGTTACATGACTGAAATACTGTTGAAAACCCAAAACAAACAAACAAATAAATAAATGATATTTCTAAACTCACTTATAATAAATAAACATTTTACCTTTTTGCTAATGTTTTTCGAATCTTTAACGGCACATACCGCTTAATTATAAGTAGAAAGCATATATATACACTACTATTTAACTTATTATCATATCAACAACTTATTATTATATCACTTCAAAATAAACTGCAAGATATGGTTGCTTCGAAGGGTAGATGCATGTACTCAGTAATGAAATATATTCTTTATGAGTTTCGTTACATAATGTAATGATAGAAACTGCATTTTGTTAAAAAGATAATGAACAGCAATGTCTAACTAAGTTAAGTACAAACTGTTTCTCATAAAAAAATATTCAAAATTTTGGTTTTGTTGTGTTAACCTGGTTGCTTATATATTCAAAAAAGTTATGTGTACATAGGAAAATCTCAAAGTAATTTGAAACTCGAAAAGGTTTTTGTTCTATAGTGTGATAACACACAAATTTTGAATACAATTACGGTATAATATAACAAGTAAGCGTTGTATAAGAATTTATTTTGTAAATCTTTATGAAAACGATATAATATAGCCAGCACGCGTTAAATAAGTAGTTATTTTGTAAATCGTTATGAAGACGATATAATATAGCAAGTAACCTATTTTGTAAATCTTTATGAAGACGGTATGATATAGCAAGTAAGCGTTTAATAAGTAGTGGTTTTAAAAGTCTTGCCAGGTTTTGTCCTTTAGTTTATGCCATTTGAAAGCTGATAAAGGCAAGTTCGAATTAGCCTCTATCGCATACACAATGTTTTACTTTGATTTAACCTAGTAACCTTCTTTTTGACCCAGATGACCCATATTCGAACTTGACCTAGATTTCATCAAGGCAATCATTCCGACCAAATTTCATGAATATCAATTGAAAAATACAGCCTCTATTGCATACAGAAGGTTTTTCTTTGATTTGACCTAGTTTACTACTTTTTGTTCCAAGGTAACCCATAATCAAACTTTACGTAGATTTTATCAAGGCAATTATTTTGACCAAATTGTGGAAGATCAATTGAAAAATACAGCCTCTATTGCATACACAAGGTTTTTCTTTGATTTGACCTAGTGACATACTTTTTGATCCAAGATAACCCATATTCAAACTTGACCTAGATTTCATCAATGCGATCATTCTGACCAGTTGCAGCTTCTATTGCATACACAAGGTTTTTCTTTGATTTGACCTAGTGACCTACTTTTTAAACCAAGATGACTCATTTTCAAATTCGGACTAGATTTCATTAAGGTTATCAATTTTTCTTAATTTCAGGAAGATTAATTGAAAAATACAGCCTCTATCGCATATACTAGCCTTTCCTTTGATTTGACCTAGTGACCTAGTTTTTGACCTCAGATGACCCATATTCGAACTTGACCTAGATTGTATCAAGGCAATCATTCTGACTGAAATTCATGAAGATTAATTGAAGAATACAGCCTCTATCGCATACACAAGGGTTTTCTTTGATTTGACCTAGTGACATAGTTTTTGACCCCAGATGACCCATTTTCAAACTCAGGCTAGATTTTATCAAGGTAATCATTCTGACCAGAATTCATGAAGATTAATTGAAAAATACAGCCTCTATCGCATACACAAGGTTTTTCTTTGATTTGACCTAGTGACCTAGCTTTTGACCCCAGATGATCTATTTTTTAACTCGCCTAGATTTCATCAAGATAATTATTTTGACCAAATTTCATGAAGATCAGTTGAAAAATACAGCTTCTATCGCATACACAAGCTAAATGTTGACAGACGACGGACGCCAGATATCGAGCGATCAGAAAAACTCACCTGAGCATTGCTCAGGTGAGCTAAAAACAGAGGCCGTGGTTACAAAGATCGTGTCGCTACTCACTAATTTTGACACAAATTCTGGAGACTATATGATTAATGAAGAAAAATAATTGATACTGTAAAAATATGTATATCGTGCAGCTATAAAGCGTACGTAGTTTTAATCAAAGTGCTTTCATAAACTGGAAAAGCAGACGTTATTTACTTGTAAAGGCAACAGAAATAGATAATATCCGTTGATTTTGTCTTGTAATGAGCGCATTTGTTTTAATATAATTCAGAAGTGAATTAAAACTGAACTTTGTAGACAGAATTAAATAAATAATAAAGGCATTCGAACGGTTTGTCGCCTAATTTATCACTGTTCAGAGTTCAGATGCATAAAAATTGAACCTCGGGGGCGTAAACAGTGTTCACAAATTGAGCAACACAAACGGATAGTATTACAATATCGTCCAAATAGCCTGATATAATTGTTAAAAAAATGTTAAATGCAGTATAATGTGCCTTTTTTTTTTGGAAGAAATAATGTCAAAAACTTAATCTAAACTATTTTCAAGATAGAGTTCTTAGACTATCTCTGTTCTTAATTTTAGGTACTATTTTAGGTACTTAAACAATAAGGGAAAGAAATCCTCAAAATAAGTGGAAGCTAAACACTGAAAAGTCTTTATTCAACTAAGTATTGCAGATTAATTTAAACTGATATAAATTAATCGAAACATTAGCCTCATTTTTATGCACGTGCAAGTATTACATTACAAAACAGTTCAAGAATCATTCTATAAACATATACCGTAACTTTATTTGAATTTTAAGCTAATATTAATATTATCAAATACCCCAACCATCTGCAATAACATTGCGAATACGAATCCCGTACTAATGATTTTTTTCCTGTTCTAGATTTTGGATTATATGTGAAGTGTTCAACTAGACTTCACCTGGACAATACGATACGCTTCGAACGGCCTTTAACAAAACCACCTCCATGTTATGCAGATCATTAACATGACATGATCTGCTTTGGTATTTGAATTTTGTCTGTTCTTTAAGCGCGTTCGTACGTTTCTCTTTCTGCTCTGCCTATTGCAAAGGCCTTGAGTACACGTGTAAATGAATCTATAATTTTGATTTTCATTTATTTTTACACAAGCATGTCATTCCCTTTGTAACAGTAACTAATGTCTCGCCATATACGGCTACAAACAAAAAATGAACAATACAGCTCATCCGAGGACCTCATGTTTATTAATGATATTCTGGACTTAGTAGAAATTACACGGCTGAATTGTTCCATTGATGATGAACCAGCGGCAGTTGAACAGCAGCATTTTGTGACACTTTGATAGAGAGGAAAATTATTTCAAAGGGTGACGCTATACAACAATAGAAGATCTTGTTATAACATCTACTCTTGATATTGTTTGTTCTGTGGTGCCTGTATAATTGTACTGTTTACTTTTTATACTTCGTCTCTATGCCAATACTGTATTTGACAAATGTAAGTAAAAGGGAAATGTAGAGACACCTAAAATGGCATTGTCATGTGAACATTATAGTCGGATTATAAAAAGTAACTATCGATATCCCAAGGTAAATATTATCTGCAGTGCAGTGTTCAGCTATAAACATGAGTGGTGTAAAATTATAGCTAACATAAAATGTAATTTGGACATAATCATACGTCTAACTCATGTTGAAACTATTTCATCTCTTGGCAATAAAGTTTACTGAGTGCAAAAATAATATTCATTCGTACGAAAATGAAGGTTGATAAATAAAGTAATGGACATTACGTCCGTGTTGGGAAATATCTGCTATATCTTGATTAGTGTAACGAGGAAGAGAATGGACATCCCAAGCAATTTTAGACGCAGGAGTAAGTGAGCTGTAGTCATTCTAAATAGCAATTCATCTACGAATTACAGTTGAGCAATGCTATGTGTAAGTATAATTCTTCTAAAGGAAACTAGTGACCTTTTCCTTAATTTTATTATCTATATATCTAAATCATATTAAAATCAAGGCTTATATGTAATATGTAGATGTCAGTAAAGTGACCAACAGTTGTCAAACATGATTCAAATCAGGACTTCGTATGCTTAAGACTTTGACATGAAATATTATAATTTGATTTTTATGGAGATGAAAATAGTTATGTAAAATTCTCGGTCAGAGGCATTTTGGTCCGTTACTTTTCATTTCTTGAAAGTGGTTTGAATTTGAGACACAATGTTTCGTGTTCAAGCTGTTTACGGTTGGTCCTTTGCTTTCCACCTTGTGACATATGGAATCATCCATGAAATATGGATGTAACATCACCCAAATGAAAGTGTCCCTTTGTTATTGCTTTGTTATAACTTTACCGGGCGCTTTGGTTTTAGGTTTCTGTCATTGAATAAGTGTACGTTCTCAAATGTACCGGTTCCGATTTAATATACCTTAAAGAGTATATTTACTTTATAAAGCGTTCTTGTGGACTTGCTATCACAAGTACAGGGATTCGACTGGCAGGAGTAATTCACCTTAAGCAGTCTTGCAATAAAGGGAAGTATTTGAAATACGAGTTTTGGCGCTAGTAAAATTCATGTATTATATATAACTCCAGGGGCCGTATTTATAAAGCATCTTAAGTATAAGTATAAGAAATTGATTATTTACTGGAGTATAACTTAGGTAAGAAATTTATTTTACTTAAGTATATTTGTTATTCATAAAACAACTTAATAAGTAATTCTTGGCTTTTATTGTGGACGTAAACATAAAAAACCCATTAATTTCAGACAGATACAACATGCAAAATTATGTTTAAAGTGCTTTTATCTGAAAAACAAAACTTTGATCGTACTCACGACGCTATTTTGTTTTTTGACTTAAGTCATTTCTTACGTATATTAAGTTTAAGCTGTTTTATGAATAGGACTTAAGTGTTTTACTAAGACTTAAGTTGAAATCACCACAAACTTAAGTAAAGTCTTCAACTTAGGTCAAAACTTATACTTAATTGCTTTATGAATACGGCCCCAGAGGTAGTTTTGTCACTGGCCGTTTGAAAGCTGGCGATATCCTGCCTAGTTTCTTCTTTATTTAAGTGTATATCTATTTGTGACTTCTTTGCTTTAATATGTTATTTATCTATGTTTAGATTTACATGTGCTCAATCAGTGTATATATGCATACACTTAGAGTCACCCGTATTTCTTGAGGAGTGTTGTATAGGCAGCTGCGTTTCCTGCATGTTGATTTTCCGGTTAAACATTTATCATTGATGGTCTAAACAAATTGCCAGTTAACTCATAAAAGGTATGAACAAATGCTTCCACCTTTTAAATAAATTTGCCGTTATGTATGATATTTGGTGTGAGTGTTAATGTTTTTACACTAAAGGATGTTTTTGAAGTTGATATCATGGACACTTAAACAATCATGTTATTTCATAATTGGAAGCAATCAAATTGGAGATGTATAGTTAAAGTAGTTAATATCTTTTTTACTGTGTTTGATAAATAGAACTCAACATTCGCTGACGATATTAGATAAACATGTTTTCACTTATCATTTCATAATCATCAAAAGAATTATTAATTCAAAGAACACAATCTACTGATGTGGTAAATAATGTAATTTTTAATTTTGTCTACTAAAGTCAATGACGCTTTTCTGATAACAAAACCAACAGTAAAACTATAAACGCGGAGTTAATTGCGTAACAAATTGATCAGATGTAACCGGTTCAGTAATTGTATCCAAAATAAATCTCTTTGAAACTGAGATAAGGAATTGGTTAAGGAGACAACCGTCCAATCTAAATGATTCTGTTGATGCAATACGGGTTTGCGTGCAGAGAGTTGGTTCGTTGGTTCAAATGTTAATATTTTTGACTTATATGACATTGAACCTGATACCTGTTGAATGCTGAGTGAAATGTTGTAATTTTTGACATCTTAGTTATCTCCGTCTACGTATTTGAAAATTATTAACAGTGTATTTATTTATGGCGTCCATAACTGTGCCATTTATCAAGAGACTTGAAAATAATTTGACGCAAATGTTAACCATATTGATGTGATGTGTCACGCTTATGACCTATACCTCTTAGTTCAAGGCCAAGGTCACAAAATGATATGCTTCGGGGGCATATGTCACCAATAGTGACAGATCTTCTTTTGCACATTCAATTACCTTTTTGCTAGTGTTTTTATTATACGTTACGTATCTTATTGCTGTTAGAATGTTTGTATCTTTTAGTTTTTAATTTTACTTTAACAAACACATATTCATAAAAATCTTTTCTGTTGGGTTTGGGTCTTAAAATCACTAACACATTAAATGCATGTATTTACTTTTAATAACCGACTATTTGCGCATTAAAATGTATGTCGCCCATGAAAAAATATATGTCATAAATAGACTGGTCTGCTTAGAAACTTTTGCGTTAGAAGTATGACACATGTCATCCTTGTTTTCCTCTGTAAGTCCTAGAGAAAGTTTGAAAAACGAAGACGATTATAATAATAGTAGATGATACGTACCTTACATCTTCAGTTGTTTTGTTACTCTTTTTAATCATTTTCCTTTAGATATCAGCGAGAAGTGTGTGTTCAGCTTATTTGTAACAAAAAACTAATTAAGTGTTGCACATTTTTTGGAAATCAATGTTTTATTTCATATAAATGACATTAATTAACAATTCTTCAAACCTTGAAATAAGGCTCCAAGTTATTTTGGGTAATTTATAGTAAGCTTCCATGACATTTCATATACCATTATGAAGCTAGCTGCAATGGACTTCCATTCATTTGGAGTTATGAAGTTGGCTTTCCTAGTTTAAAGTGCAAGAAATGTCTGACAAAAGGTAATTTGGTATTTAAGCCATCCTTCCGCCTTTCATAACGCTGAAAGAATGTTTAAAATCGGACCTTTACTGAAAAAGAGATGTTTGAAATTGAAGAAAATGTCTGATCATGGAGGGAGCCATTTTAGTGTATTTATGACTGCTGAATTCTTTTTCAGCAAATAACATTTCAAACAGATTAATTTCGTATGTTTCTTGAGTGTAAGATGTAAACCATGTTCATTATAGCTGGGAAAAGTAGAGAGATTTCTTTACAAAATTAAGTAAATACAGTTCAAATTCTAGCAGACGGCATTAACATAAGAACAACATTCCCGTTCCTTTAAAGATTGTTCATGTCTATTTATGTCACCTTTTCTCCTGTAGGACAATCATCGCTTTCAGAATGTTCATGTATTCTAGCAACACTAAACTGTATTGCATTGTTAATATTTTTGAAAGGTATTACATATTAATAAAAAAGAAATGCCATTTATCACCTCTTTGATACCTCTAAAGGAAGTAGAGGTCTTCACAACCTTAAACGATATTCCTTCTTAAAAACTACATAATAGAATTTTAACAAATTTAATTTGAATTCTTCGAAACAAATTAAATGTATTGATAGATATTGTAATGAAGTAAGCAACTCATTGAAAATTTCAAATTTCACTTGAAGACTAAGATATCCTCGTATAGTTCCTGGCCGATGATCTATTATTACATGATACTAATGTTAACTAGTATAACTATCGATCCTTTAATTTAACAAGTTAAATCTAACATATTCTCGCATCTTCGCATTTTTGCATTTACATTACACTGACGTGTGATTCGTGGGATTTGCGCCGCTAACATTTGTGTACAATAATGCATACCTTGCTGCAGATCAACACCTATGTAGCGATTTTTACATTTCGCACTGACCCCCAGTTACGTCACACTCTATTTTCCGCGATTTTGCGATCTTAATTCCTTATTGTTTTCGTGTCTGATATTTCGGCTCTTTCTTATTAAATTTAGCTGAAATGGTCATACTTACGAACGTTTCTAGTTTTTCCCATCAATTTCAAAGTGATTAAGTACCGCTTTTGTCCAAGAATAGACATTTTATCAGTATTTTGTAAAGGCTTTTAATGATTTTCTGTTTGTGACAAAACGCTTTGCGTATTAAAATAAATCTGTTTCTATAACTTAAAAAGTAGGCTTTACGTATTCATAAATACAGTGCATATACAACATTTTCACTTACAAAATATGTAACTTTGTAATCATTACACATTAAAGGCCTAAGTTTCCTGCAACAGTCAGGTTTATGCTAGATTTTAAGGCTCGGATGTTGATAGGTTGTTTACCAATTTTTCTACGCAGTTCCTTGAATACGTGTCATTTTCATTGTGCTACAACTACAGCTAAATTGCATGACTGCCTTTAGCGGTCAGCAGCAAAAGGTTTGTGATACTTGCTGCAATGTCACTGAATACAACACAATTGTTAACAGCAATAACCTCGGGTTTGATATGTTCACTTGTTAATTTCTGTTGTCACATGTATTATTATTACCACAACATATATTTTTTTAAATTTTCATTAGTTACTGTCGCATATATTTATCACAGGCTCGAATATTTGATTAATATCATAGTATTATTCAATCCTTTCTTATTTTACATCCTTTTATGGCGCTAGCGTCATACGTTCATGTGCAGTATTGAAAGTAGAGCTTTTCTAGTTCTTTACTAATCCATATTCCATATTTAGGGAACTTTATCTGTTTTAACATGAAATATAAAGCAAAATGGCACTCAAGTTGTTTGACCTTTCACAAGAGGATTATCTGTCATATTGCAAGTGAAAGGAAAACCTTGTGGCAAATCTTTCCTTCTGAAAATAGCACCACACGTACGCTTTCCAATTTAAATGAACACATTATGTTCAGGGATTGTTAAACCCTGATTCAAATAGACAGAAAGGAAATTATCAAGTAAAACGCACAAGTTACTTTTCATAAGAAAGGTGCAATGAATTGTTCTACTGTGTGTGATAATCTCTCATTGAAAAAGCCAGGTATGCTTACGGTAACTAGGTGATATATCTCGCACATTCTTGTTTTATTAACTGACAAAATGCCTTTAACGGACTTATAACATCCCTATATATGTTTTCTTTACGCAATTTAAACATGTCCCCTGTTGATATCTATCTCTTTCTGGGTAAACATATCTAATATCACCCTCCTAGGATTTCAATACCTATAAACTACACTTTGTTATTTACAGATAAGAAAATCTTTGATATGTACCAAGTCGTGTAAGACCCATGAGCATGCTGCAGTACATCAGTCAATATTAAAACATACGGGGGTAACTGAACAATTCTCGAATTTCTGTAACAGTAATTTTGATGTTAACTCACGTTGCTTTCGTTTGGATTGTTTATATGATAAAACTATTTTACATGACATCCCTGGATAGTATACAAAGAACTAACAGAGAAATCAACATGAATTAAATAAAGTAAAAAATAAATTAGTACAGACAAGCTTACATGCCAGAAAGTAACATCAACATCGGACTACTATTACGTAGATATATAAACTATACTGCACGTTTAATATAGTAAAATCTTGTAAATATTTCAGGAACATTTAAATTTTCAGGTTTTACAAACTATGTCAATCAATCTTGATTGTGAGTGACTGTATTTCTTATGAAAATTATCAAAATGTTACAATAAAAGGACTACTATCGGTTTACCGGTGTGATACACTTCATGGAATGTACGTAAAAGACGTTAAGTTATACAATCCGGGAACCAGTACTTTATGTAGCACATACAATGCTTGAAGAGATTCTCTATAGAATCAATGAATCATTTTGTCATTATAGTCCTTGCTGCTTCAAAATAAAATTAAATATTGACTAAAGATTAAACATAATTTTGTCACACGCAATACTATAGGGTATTACTTCTGATTTCTCCTTCGGTAAAAAAAAATCGTAAAAGCTCTTTCATGACAGCGTAAATAATTCAATTCTCCGTTCAAATTAAAATAGGGGTTACAGAACATAGAATTGAAATTAATAGCACGTAACAGTTAAGGTTCTTTTATGTCATATGTTAAGGTTTCGATGGAGGCCTTGAGAAACAAAAATCAAACAACACCAAATCATAGAAAGAAAGAGTTGTTTGACATGAAAATTGAACAGCATGTAAAACATGTATATTACTTTACGAAACAAGTGTCAGCATACTGATATAAACATTGAATTCCGGAAAAGGGCTGCCTAAAGGGGCTCCACTTCCGGACAGTTAAACGCCTTTAAAAACTCACCATTTTCAAAGAACTGTTACACATGTTTGTTTTGATGCATTTACAATAGCGTGCGAGTGGTGAAATTTCACGTAACAAGGTGGAACATAGTTTTCAGCAATTGTTTATCTTTTTTTCTTTACAAATGGCATTCATTTTCAAAGGGAGACAACTTTTTCTCAAAGATTACTTAAAATAATCGGAAAAAGTTGTTTCCCTTTGAAAATGAATGCAATTTGTACTTAAAATAATCGGGAACGGTTGTCTCCCTTTGAAAATGAATGCCATTTGTAAAGAAATAAAGATAAACAATTGCTGAAAACTGTGTTCCACCTTGTTATGCGGAATTTCACCACTCGCACGCTATTGCAAATGCATCAAAACGAACATGTGTAACTGTTCTTTGAAAATGGTGAGTTTTTAAAGGCGTTTAACTGTCCGGAAGTGGAGCCCCTTTAGGCAGCCCTTTTCCGGAATTCAATGTTTATATCAGTATACTGACACTTGTTTCGTAAAGTAATATACATGTTTTACATGCTGTTCAATTTTCATGTCAAACAACTCTTTCTTTCTATGATTTGGTGTTGTTTGATTTTTGTTTCTCAAGGCCTCCATCGACACCTTAATAACCTAACGAAATATCAGTAATATGCAAGACTCTGCCAAAAAAGGTCCAAGTGGAATACTAAATGCTGCGACGATTTCCTATATTGATTTTGACGTGATGTAATTTTGTTTCCTCCAAAACCTTGAGATTTAAGACTATTTTTCTTAGAAATATGAAAATAAAGTTGAAATCATTTCTTAAATATTTACATTCGCCCTATTCTCTTCCATTGAAAATTTGACCGTTCATTTCGTATGAACAGCAAAAAGAAAAGGCACGAAAGTTACGTCAACGATGCTTAGTGGGCCGATGTTTTGACGACGTCCGCGTATAGTCAGGGAGAACGTACCTTAAATCATTTAAAGTGAAAGAATTTTCAAAAACGTCGTAAAAATGAGCAAGTTTTGAGCCTTTTAATTGCGGATGTATTAATTTCTAGATACATATTTGAACTGCATTTACTTATTCTGTAAAATATTTTAACGACAAATTTTAAATAGGATTTGCAAATTCATTTTTGATTTGCCTATCCTATTATGTCGTTCATTTCGCATTTTCACCAAGAAAAAGTTTCATTTCTTATATTTACAGTGTATTTTCTTTCCATACGTAATCAAAGTAATATTATAATTTCACACGTTTTGCTGCATTATACATTTAACTCAGCTCCCTGGCTATTCTGATCACCAGCCGGAGCTCATTTTTACAACGTTTTTGAAAATTCTTTCACTTTAAATGGTTTAAGAAATTCTAGCAGAGCAGACGCCATTAACATGTGAACAACATTGCCTTTCCTTTAAAGACTGTTCATTGTCTATTTACATCACCTTTTCTCCTGTAGGACCATTATCGCTTTTAGGGTGCTCCTGTTTTCTAGCAACACTAATTGTATTGCGTTGTAAATATCTTTAAAATAAATTTTTATTACATATTAAGCAAAACGAAATGTCATTTGTCAACTTTTGGATATATCTAAAGGTAGTGTAAATCTTCAAAACCCTGAACGATAGTCAATCTTAAAGACTACATAATAATATTTTAGCAAGTTTCATTTGAATCCTTCGAAAGGAAGAAAATGTATTGATAAATATTGTAATGAAGAAAGCAATGCATTGAATATTTCAAATACACTTATACTTACACATTCTGAAGAATGTTCTCGTACGGTTCTTGAGCGATGATCTTGTATAACATGACCCTAATGTAACCTTAGACTAGTAAAACAGTCGATCCTTTAATTTGACAAATTTAATCGAACATATCCTCACACCTTCCCATTTTAGCACCCGCGATACCCTAATTTGTTTGCCGTTGGCTTTGCGCTAGCGCGCCAAAAATAATGCATACCTTGTTGCAGATTAACGCTACTGTAACGCTTTTTTTTCCCAATTCGCACTGACCCGCAGTTACGTCACACTCTATTTTCAGCTATTTTGAGATCTCAATTTCTCATTGTGTTCCAGTGTGATATTTAGGATCTTTCGTATAAAATTAAACTGAAATGATCATACTAACGGGAGTTTCTAGTTTTTTCCCAATTAAAATAATCAAGTACCGCTTTTGTCCGAATGTAAACATTTTGTGAAGATTTTGTACGTTGTTTCCTGTCTGTGGGCAAAAGGATTTCGTGTATTAAAATAATATTGTTTCTATAACTTTAATGGCGGGTTTAAGTACTATTTATAAATACACTGCATAAACAGCTTTTTCACTTAATTTTGTATTCATTACACATTAAAGGCTTACGTTAACTGCAACGGCCATGTTAATGCTGGCGTTTAAAGCCCGGGTGTTGTTCGATTGTTTACCAATCTTCCTACGCAGTTCCTTAAAAACGTGTCACTTTCCTTGTTCGACAACTGCAATTAAGTTGCATGATCGCATTTAGTAGTCCGCAGCGAACAGTTTTTGATACCTGCTACAATGTCACAGAATACAACTTAATTGTTTACAGTAATAATCTCAGGTTTACTATGCTCACAAGAATACTGGTTTAAAAGGGTAATATTTTTTTTTGTTGTCATATGTTTAATTATGACCATAAAATATTTTTATTTTTATTTTCATTAGTTAATGTCGCATATATTTATCACAGGCTCGAATAATTGATACATATCATAGTGTTATTCAATCCACTCTTATTTTACATCATTTAATGGCTCTGGCGGAATACGTTCATGTGCAGTATTGAAAACAGAGTTTTTCTTACTCTTTACTAATGCATATTCTCTATTTAGGGAACTTTATCTGTTTTTAACATGAAATATAAAGCAAAATGGCACTCATATTGTTTGACCTGTCACAAGAGGATTATCTGTCATACTGCAAGTGAAAGAAATTCTTGTGGCTAAGCTAGATCTTTTCTTCTGAAAATAGCGACACACGTACGCTTTCCAATTGAAATGAACACATTATGTTCAGGGCTTGTTATATCCTAATCCAAGTAGACAGAATGGACAATGAATGTTTGGATTCAACAAGTAAAATCCACAAATTATATTTCATAAGAAAGGTTCATTGACTAGTTTTTCTGTGCGTGATCTCTAATGGAAGACAGTAAGGTATCCGGTTGATATCGCCTTAAACAGTCTTATTCTATTTTCTTTACGCAATTACAACATGTCCTTAGTCGATATACAACCCTGTTTGGGTAAACATATTTAATATCACACCGTCAGGAATGTAATAGTTAAAAACTACACTATGCTATTTACAACATGCTGCAATATATCAGTCAATATGAAAACATACGGGACAATTAAACAATTCTCGAAAATATGCTACAATATTTGAAGAAACGTATCAATGACAGAAACATTACAGATGTTTATTAAATATTTGTTTAAGGGAGAGACAGGGCTTACTTTATGATATGTATTGTTCATGTATGTTACTACAACTTCTAACAGATACATATCCTAACTGTTGTTACCACTTATCACTAAATGATCCTCAGTATCAAAGCTCATTCTTTAACACGCATTAAATATATAATCTTCTAACTTTCTTTTATCAGTTACATTAAAGCTTATAATTAATTCATTTAATTCGATAAAACTTGAGTCAAAAGTATGTTTAAACATGTAAGCTCAGTAAAAAAAAAACACTTTCAATCATTATATGATATTCATTCTCTAATACATTGATGATTCTTCATTTTCAGTCAAAAATGATACAGAGAGGTTTTCATTTGCTAGTCTATCAGATGATATTCTAAATCTTGACAAACTGATAATATTTACCTTTAGTAGCGGCGTTATTTAAATACTTCAATTTAAACCGTTCTGTAAAATAAGGCCCTAGAAGATTTCCTGTGAATTTATACATTCCAATTACATATAATCTCGATATTTCCATTTTCTGAACAATGCCGTGCCAACAAATACTGTTATCTAAAACAGTTTGAAAAATTCTTGACAATATTCATCATTTGCATGTATACATCTGTTGTTATGATCTCAGTCTACAATACATGAAATACTGCATATTTTGCCTAAAGGGACTAACCCACATATTTTTGGCGAAAAATAATTTCACTCAAAACCATAAAAAGTGAGTAATTTGAAAATGACTAGTAGAAGACAATTATTGACATATGATTTTTGCAATATATTTTTGCAAATAACCAAGATATTGTGCAGAACATAGGAGACTGTTGCAACGCTTTTGAAATATTGGAAATAAACATGATGAAAAATTTCTCCCAAACTGTAGTCTAGTAGCTTTAACTATAATTTCTAAATATCTGTTTTGTTTAATGCATTTTACCCTCTGTTCTAGTCAATTTCTTAATTCCACAAGTACTAGTATTTCAATAACACTTCAGGTAGTTTCATATGTCACGTCTGTAACAGTTAGGCTGATGTTAACTCACGTTGCTTTCATTTGGACTGTTTATATGATGAAATAGAAAAAATGGAAATTCCACAGACCGTTCAACACGACAAAAACGAAAATGTTGCAGGCTCGGTTTGAGCCTGTTCATGGACGGTAGTGGAAATGTATGCTACCGTCCACGCCCTCTAGCCCCGGGTTGAGCAGAACTCAACATTTACACATGTTACAAGTACAAAAATAATTAAGAGACATTCGCAGATGTATTTATACGGAACCTTCAATGATACACTTGCATGTAATTCCATGAAAAGCGGCGTATGGTCCCATGTTAAAATAATGGGTTTTCCCTAAACGAGAAAACAATGAGCAGAACTAAACAAACTGGAATCTAGAAAGGGGTACTGAGGTTATGGAGCCTGCATATCACAGGAACTGCCAAAAGACAAAAATTAAAAAGCAGGCGCCATATCCAAGGGGTGATTATACAATACCCAAAGCTATGAAGCAGGAGTATTAGAACCATCCAGACCGAAATGTTCAAGCTTGAAAACTAAACAGTACCAATAATACGACATAAAAGTCGTGCTGAACGATCTGAGAAGATCGAAATATAACAGCCCTGATTGAATGTACGGGGAGACGTTTTACGGCCGCTACGCGGCAAAAATAACGCTGCTGTGATAATTAAATAGAAAAAGTGGAAATTCCACAGATCGCTCAATACGACAAAAAACGAAAATGTTGCAGGGTCAGTTTGATTGAGCCTGTTCATGGACGGTAGTGGAGAGGCATGCTACCGTCCACGCCCTCTAGCCCTGGGTTGAGCAGAACTCAACATTTACACATGCTACTAGTATAAAAAATTATTTAGAGACATCCGCAGTATGTTCATACGGCGGTGCACATGGAACCTTCAATGATACACTTGCATGTAATTCCATGAAAAGCGGCGTATGGTCCCCAGTTAACATAGTGGGTTTTCCCTAAACGAGAAAGCAATGAGCAGAACTAAACAAATTGGAATTTAGAAAGGGGATCTGAGGTTATGGAGCCAGCATATCACAGGAACTGCCAAAAACAAAATTAATAAGCAGGCACCATATCCAAGGGGTGATTATACAATACCCAAAGCTATGAAAGCGGGAGTATTGGAACCACCCAGGCCGAAATGTTCAAGCTGAAAAACTAAACAGTACCATAAAACTATTTTGCTTGGCATTTCTCGAAAGTATACATACATATAGTATACAAAAAACTAACAATATGTTCACAGATTTCAACATGGAATATGTAAAGTAAAACATAAATTAGTGCAGACAAGCTTACCTGCCAGAATGTAACATCAACATCTACGTAATAGTAGTCCGAGTATGTGTCATTTATCGCAAATAAGTTTAACATCGTGTCATTTTGACATGAAAAACCCGTGCAGTTTGTGTCTGAGAATGTCGAGACTTCCATTTTTGAATTGCGCTACCCAATTACACTTTATAAAACTTATGTTAGCAGTGTTGACACATATGTATATATTAAAGTGTTAAAACATATTAATCTTTTCTTTTATTTCAGCATTTGCTTTTATAGCATTTGAAAAAGCAATAATTATTTTTTATGAAAAGATGTAGCTCTTTGTTCATAATACAGACGTACGTTTCATCTGCAGTTTTCCTATCATTCAGTTTGTTCATTTGACACTAGGCTGTCTAAAACTTTCAAGTCTAAAAAAGTTAAACTCAGCAAATAATTTTTTAGAATGCAGTCATGCTTACTTATCTCAAAAAAAGTTGTTTACACAGGTCATTTGTTTGTCCAAAATAACGATACCGAATCACTCAAAACCTCTCAACAACAGATGACGTATTTTGACATCAACACGTTCCTAACAATTCCATGAAAATATATCAGTTAAAGACGTATCAGCATTTCTTATACGCAGCACAATCGGCAGGTCTCATGGAGCGAACTTACAATTTTTCCGATAAGGCTTTATTTCTCTCAATAGTCCCGACTTTGGTTTTTCAATATTCAGTTTTGTTGTACATCTGCTTGATGCTAAGCATTTCATCTGTTTTTTTATTTAGCAGTCATAAAGACCGGTGGTTTCAACATTTCAGAATTTCACCAATGACTAGCAATGACTATGATTTTACTATTTTACTATCTCCAACTTTTACGACTTTACATGCCTCCTTATATATATCGCCGGTCTATAGTTTGTGCTATTGTCCGTTCTATAGTAAACCACTTAATTTTGCGTGGCTAAAGTCTTGAAGCAACTAAATGTGAAAATACATTTCTGATATAATGTAATAAAAAATAAATTTGTTGGCTTGAAGGTCAATAGTCTAAACTAGTTTTGACTATTGGCTTGCGATCCATTCATGTGTATTTATACAATAAAATCATTACGTATTTCACGCCAATTTACTCTTGTTATACAAGAAAAAATGGAAATATGTTATTCTGTATACCTCTAATACGTGATCTGCTAAAGACAATATATGCTCAAAATCAAACTATCTTTTGTCACAGAAGGGGCTGTATTTCCTGCGTGTAATTAAAGAAATCTTGCTCATGGCCGTTCCAGTTAGACCTTTGTCATTGTGTTTTACAAACTGTAGACATAGTACTAGAGATCAATCAATGACACAAATAATAATCCTTCCCTGCATTAACCTGTACACATGTATGACTCCAGTTAATAAGAAGAAAGAAGTAACTGTATGGTTAAAAACTTAATGATAAGTCATTTTATTGTAATTTCAAATGTCATGGTAAATGCTGAAGAGTTTTTTCTTGTTTTTATATATGATGTGTGATATGGTAGAACTAACATTATATCTAAATTTAAGCTTGAATAATGGATCTGAATTTATTTTATTAGACATAAAACATTTTCTGATGTCATACAGTAATCATGTATTTGACATTTGTTTGCATTGATTTAAATTCTTCCCGCAATAATCCAGGTATAACTAGGGATTAAATATTGATCAATGACTTGATGGGTAGGACTATCTGCAAGAGGGGATGAATGGAAATTAAATACAAAATTTAAGAAAATCTTAAACAACATGCCTCAAATATGATCAAATAAAGACTTATGTATGATATTCGTCTTAAGTGTTATAGTTAAACAACAAAAATTAATTTTTAATTGCTTTTCATGATTTAAAATTTTAGGTACTATCTCTACAAACTGGCTTCATTTGTACCTCTCCAACTTAATATGTAAAATAATCAGCATTATCAATGAGGAAAATAGGAATTGCTTGTAACTGATCTGTGTTTGATTGTCTTCTGGTAATATCCCAGGAAGTTCAAGAGAATGTGTAGTCACTTTTACTGAATACTAAATATTTATATCATTATACTAATACTTGTAACTAAACAAAGGTAACTAATATGATTGCTGGTTTAAATACCAAAATCTGAAAAGTAGATCCCTAGGAAGCACCGAAAACAAGGCAAACAGTGAAAATTGCAGACTCGGTTTGATTGAGTCTGTTCATGAGCAGTATAAGTCACAGTTATCTTTCAACATTTACGCTGAATGAAGAAGGCCAATACAATATGCATAATACAATGTGTAATCATACACTGACTGAGGTAATAGTAATTTTGTAATCATTTTGCAAAAAACATTGCGTTCCTATTTTACAAGAAATATGCCAAACCATCTAATATTTTTGCAGACGAAACGGCTTTCCATGCCCCTTTGCAATAAATTATAAAAAACTCGGAAAGAATATATTAATAATTTTTCCCCAGATATACACCTATTAGACCTTTGCATGTTGTCTTTACAACCTTACAATGTGATTTATATTTCAAGTTCATAGCCCCAGGAGACTTTAAAATAATTTATATGTGAAGATTAAGAGTGTCCCTTGATCTACAGCAACCACGTAGCAGGACACCGTAGTGCCATCAATAACATCGTCTGCAAACGTGATTCTTCTAGTATCAGAATCAGCATACATTTATTTATTTATTAAAATCTGTTTAATTGACATATTGGAAAGTAATGCATTTTAAACTTAATGTTGTTCAGTGATGCAAATCTGATAAAATAACTCTTTTACAAAAATATAGATCAATCAGCCGAATCTAAATAATGGTAACATCAATTTGTTACAAGTACGAGTTACATTGTAACATACATTGTACAGTGCATATATACTGCGATGATAAATTCATATAACCATTCATCGAAAATGTGTTTTCGAATCCTTTAACAAAATTGATGAATTCAATGTGATCACATGTTTTATATGTAACATATACTATTTTAACCAAAGGAGCTATATATACACTAAACAGAATCAAGCCAGTTTACTTTTATATCAAATAATGCATCGACTGTTTGTTCAAATTAAGCCAGATTGATGGGTAGTTTACCCCATTATTTTTTGTGTTACATTAAATAGACTAAATCAAACACAGTTTGTGTGGCAATTGATTGTACGTATGATCGTATAAACTTGACAACTTCGTAAAGCCTTTATTTATCAGTGTTATTGATTTGATAATGAAATAATTCCAAAAAACGATGATAAATGTCTTTTTGTCCTTAATGTTACAATTATTATCATTTTTTAGATTTACATTTTTCTCATAGAAGATCGTTAGCTGTGAGAAAATCGACGAAGGCATATTTTCTCATCATTCTACATGTGTTAAATAATGACGATATGCGCTTTACTTTCCACATTTTCTTCACTATGTTTTAAAACACATGTTTCTGCTATGCTAGCGTTTATCTGACTAGTAAATGGAAAGTGCTTTATGTTCACCATTTAATGGAAATCTGTCTATTCTATTTATTTAAAATATCATAAAAATCAAAATCATTTATGACATCAACATTTTGGGGTACTGTGGACACTTAAGATTAAATTTACTGAAGTAACAATTCCCTAGTCAGTTAGACAGACAAAGAAGTGGTTTAACTTATTTCCAGTTGATCAATATAAGCTTCTAGAACATGACATGAACATCTACACAGTAATAGTCCGACTATGTGTAATTAAGTACCAGTCTGAGAGTTAAAAAGTGTTTCTTTCGGGCACGATATTTTCGAGCAGTTTGTCCTCTAGGATTGAAAGCAGTCCATGTAGATTATTTCAGGCACAGGCAGTTTACTGTTATCACCTTTGATGCATCTTGCTTCCCTGCACAATTAATATGTGTAATATGCATTTAAAAACTTTCGCTATGAGATTACTATATGGAGACGAACAGTTTCGGTGTGAAATCTGTGAAACAAAACACATTTTTTTTTATGATCTTAAAAGTACCGTTTTTCACTTGTCGACGATGTAGCATAATTTGTAATACTCTCTTACAAGACCCACTTATCAAAATACTTGTTCGATGATAATATCTGATATTAACAAGCATCCATTAGCGTTTTCCAAAATTAGATATTTGAAAACAGTAAAAACAGTTTGCTAATTGAGTCAAATAAGAGGAAAATATTGAACGCGCTTGCATAAAGTATTCAAAGTACAATAACCTTATAGTGTTTTACAGTTTATTATTACAAAAACATACTGATAAGGATTGTTGGCATTACAATTTTCAAAGGGTCACTGCTTTCAAGCAGATATGCGTGTATGCTTCGTTGCCAATGCGTGCTTGTGACATGATAGTGATTTAATAACACTTTCAGATATAGACCTCACTTGTACTTTTATAGAAATTAGCTTTTATAAAACAAATAATTGTTGGTACAACGATATATTTTACCACTTGATTTTCTGTGTATCGTTTTTGTAAAATCTAATGTGGAATTTATATTTGGAATTGATTGTTATATTAATTTTATAGAAATAAAAAAATGTAGATCTGAAAACAAAAGAAAATTGAGTAATTGTATTACTCTTGAGTAAACTGGTTTTGTAATTTATACCTCTAATTGTTTGATATATTTCTTTGTATTTATTTAGTTACAAATACATTTATTGGAATCAGGTAAAAGGTGTATAAAGCTTAACTATTCGAACGGAAACTATTCCACTTTCAAACATTATTAAGTGTTTTTGTATATTAGTAGGGATGAGGGAAGTATCGCTTGCTCTCTGTTGTTTTAGTAGCATTTGCTTCGCTTAATGCCTCAAACGATTCTATGAACCGACTCGGTAGCCTAGTGGTAGAGCGTCCGCTTTGAGTGCGAGAGGTTGTGGGTTCGATCCCTGGCTGCGTCATACCAGAGACGTAAAATGATACTAGTAGCTTCCTCGCTTGGTGCTCAGCATTAAGAGGATATGATTAGGACTGGTCAGCCCGATGTCAGTATAATGTGACTGGGTGGGCTATCATGTCAAGGTTATAAGGCGTGAAACTCCATTGAGGCAGCACTATAACGTTGGGCATTGTGCTTACGGCTACAAGTAGACCCCGTCGTTTATATATGACTAACAACAATGTTGAAAAAGACGTTAGACCCGAACACACACACTCAAAAGGATTCTACTTCTACTTTTTATTTTGATGTTAAGCATATCACAAGTCTTGATCTGAAAAAGTACTCTTTGTTGAACAGTTTTTACCAGAATTATGCTTGTAATGTTTGATGGGACACATTACTTCCAGTTTTTGCGAAATTCATGTCACTTCATTGTTCAAAATCTTAGTAAAACATAGCATAACCAAACACAATATTTAATATGCTCCAAAGCAAATTCTAAAGAAATAAGTGGGTTTGTAACAATACTTAAAATAACATTTAAGAAAGTGTGGCAACTATTTAGTCAAGAAATTATCTCACTTCAACGTTTATATACATATACCAATGATCAAAGCGATAAGTGAACTTTAATGCTTTTATAAATGTCAACATGACATAACATTTTGTACCCTTTATATATTTTAATATCAATTGTCTAGACTATTAAAACTTTTTTACTCGGTAATTTTCTGTGACTGTCACATCTTTTATGGGTTATATGATCTGTTTTAATAATTCAAGCACACAGACAAACTTTTGAGGCGAATGTTTACACAGAATATGTAATTGTTTTATACTGTTCCATATAATGAAACGAAAATAGAAAGTCTCTGCCTCCAAACAAATTCAGCATTTGTTATCAAATAAAAAGGTAAATATTACCATGTTTTGTTTTTTTTTATCTTTTTGAGGCCATGTTTTTCATGCAGTAGCGACAGAGAGCAACCATTTGTTTTTCTTGTCCGTTGGAATCGTGAAATCAGTTAAATGTATGTGTATTATGGTATTCTGCGTAAAGAGAAGAGAGGTTCTAGAGCGCTTGAAGAATGTTTGCACATTTCATTAGACTTCTTTACATACGCACAGGTTCATTTTTATTTCGAAAGGATCTTCTTATAAATAAAATTGTATAATTTTTATAATAAATGAACAAGTTATCTGTTTTCTGAATGAACAGTTAGGTAATTTACTTCCGTTAATTCATTTAACGAAGTATGTATATCTATTGATTCGCATAAGCTATTCAAAATATACACTCTTAATATTTGTAAACCATTGAACAGCTATGTACTAATTAAATAGCTGTTTAAATAAAAAATTTACATGATTTTTTTTTTCTATCAAAGACAATATTAGCAAGGCTACCCAGATATTTGATGTTCTTTTTTCAACTTCTTTGATAGATATGCTTTGTATGATAGACACAGTAATGTAAAGAGAGATATGTCGTTTGTGGCAGGGTATAATGACTTCTTAGAATAAAATATACGATATAAGATAGGTTGGTATGTCATGATTTCTGTACATGTATATTTAGTTTACAGCTCTTTTGCAGTTGTGTATTCTCACATTGTGGTCATTAAATGTAAAAGCCTAACAAAAATATATCGGCGATGAATTCACGAAATAAATACATTTTTTGTAGACATATTTGCTATCAATGAACACACCAAAGCTTTTTTTTTTAAATCATTCAATATCTGTGCAATTTGAAACTGTCCTTTGAAATGACAGCAATTATATCAGCAAGATAGAAATGCATAGATTTCTTCTGTCTTTCAACTGATGTTCATAGCAGTTGCCGGTTATGTGGTTTAAATATTTACAAACTGTTATAATGAGCTATTATACACATAAATGGCAGTAACTGAATTACTTCGACACTTGATACATGTTCAGTACCAAGTGTACAGCTGCCGAATAAACAGCATGCTCTTTCATGTACACGTGCAATACACGGACGAATAAACATGCCTTGAATAGTTATCAAAATGAACAAACATAGATAATTATTTCACATGATTGTAAATTATCTTTTTACAAAATTTATGTTGCTTTTTATTACTTAATAGATTGTCCTAATTAATACGTGTCAATGCAATTGTACTATGTGTTCTCGGTCATTTATGTATATGTAGTAATTTCGAAACTACAGTCTGAAAACGCTATATCTTTTTGTATTGGACGTATTCATTTTGTCGTACAGGACGATTTCCTTAATGCAGAAAGTGCTTCGTAATTACTTCACTTGTATATAGCATTTTGTCTGCAAACAGTAGTAAAATCAGAAAATAAAACTGCTAGAACTGTCTTATTTTCAAAAGAAATACTTAAGTGCGAACACTCAAGGTTTTATTCAGAACATTTTCTACTTTATGGTAATAGTTTCAGTTCATGTCCAAAACCTAACACACAGCAGGAAAACTCCTCATTTGGACGAACCGACTGAAGGAGTCAAAGTATTGACTATTACTGTATTGCATTTGTCCAGTAAAATTCAGTACTGTATTCTTCTAATAATTACAGACGTTTAGGTTTAGAAGTAGTCGATTGATATTAAGAAACACTTAGGGATCGTAATTCGGATATTTTAAAGTGACTTCATAAACTGTTTTACTTGAAATCATGAGGAGGTATTATCAAAGACATGATACTTTAGCGTGCAATTTAAAGGCAAAGTATGCTATAGTGGCTAGTACGAGGGTCACGCAATAACCGACGTCGCGTACCTTATATTTTGGAACAAATACATTTCTGTTACGAGATGCTTTAAACGCATTTAGCGAAATAATAGCACACTCAATTTGATTCAGTGGACCAGAAATAAGAACACAAATTACAACACTGAGATTCAGACCCTACTAATTCCAAGTGAATCAAAAGTTTACAGCGGCCTTTTTTTAATTCCCACAATGTGGACTACCGAGTGATTGATCCCCGCTTGCCATCTTCGTGGCAACATGAGGTCGCGTATGGTTAGTCTCAACACGGTTTAGAATAGTGTCTAGAAAACTAAATGACAAAAACGATTTTCAAATAGAGTTTCTTTTTGCTCGCAAAATGTTTTTATTGCTCTTTTTCTAAGAAATCATTCTTTACCACGCATGACTTGTCCAGTTACATGTAGAGGGTAATTCTTTTGACAAGTATTTATAAATGATGAAATTCTTTCAAGGACTTTACAAACGCCTGTTGGTATTTGGCGATTATTTCATTCTTGCATCTTTAAAATATTTCGATATTCAGTTATAATTACTGTTAATTAAATCTAATCAAATACGGTGGTTTGTTTAGTTATCGTTATCACTTGCGCAAATGTAGCTCTTGCTGACAATCACGTGAGACAAAATTTGCTACATGCGTTTGCCAAATGAAGTATTACAATCATACTGAAGTCGATAAACAGACTCATGAACATATTTTTCAGATTATCCCGAAATTTAAACCAAAGGTCCATTAATAAAACTAAGTATTGAAAACAAACCGTCTATAAAGTAGGCTTAAATTCACATCATCTTTTAAACACTATCAAGTTAATTCGGTATGGGAAGTCTCCGAATTTATACCGGACAGTGTGGCTCCTTAAAGCTCCACGGTTTTGCACCACCACTTGAATTAACATTTTGAATTACTTCAGTGTTACATAAGTAAGCGTTTTCAATGTAAGAATCAACTTCACCTTTTATCATTAATTTTGAAAAACAACTTTACTTTTGTATCATTAAATGGTGTTACGACTTAAACGGGTATTCGATTCACTTTCTCGACGACGATAACCGATTTTCAATTTATCCGAATAAAACTCATTCGAATATGAGATTTATGAATGGAAATCATGCTTTGTTAGAACAGAAAGGTATTTTTAAATAAATGTAATTCACTCTTTTTAACGGGTTGGAATAAAAACAAAGACAATTATCAAACAGGGAATGCCACGTACCAAAATCGCAGCCTCCCCAAAACGAAAACTACAGCACACAGACGTGCACACCACAAACACACACACATACACATACACGCACACACACATAAAGCCAACATACGAGGACAAAACGAAAAAATAAAGGAACACACACCCATACACGCGCACACACACAAAGCCTACAAAAGAGGACAAAACGAACAAACAAAGGAACACAGTGGGGCACCGCCTTGGAACGGTCAGTGGCAAAAACACCACTGGGGAGCTTAAACCGGTTTATGGTGCGCACCCAACCTCACTCTTACCCCCACCAAACCTTATTATAGGGTTTCTGCTCGAGAGAAGTTGCAATTAAATAGTTGTCTAGAAATGAAGATGTTTCTTGTTCAAAAGCAATATATATTCATATAGCACATACGTGGACTACTATTTTCTTCACCATTCAGTCAAATCATTTTTAAGTTTTAAAAGGTTCATTTGACAGTTTGATTGCGATGACCATGAAGGTCTTATATATGAAGCATATACTTTTGACTCGAGTTCTATGCCTAAAACATAACATACAAAATATTTAATAACAGAGAAAAAAAACGCAGACGACATATACAATTCACAGTATGACAGTATGACCCACCTGTTATTCACAACGAGTTAAGAAACTACATGAGAATACGCTAAAGTACAAAATTAACACCGGTACATTTACAAACAATTTAGAGAAAACTATAAACTTTCTAACAAGTGTCAAATATCTCGGACAAAATAAAAGAAATAAAACTTTATGCACTTCAGACTAATGGAAACTACTAAATTCATTTATTACACTAATTTCAATTAGTGTAGACATACACACTCGTACTGATAATGGTATGCTACTTACTTCAGACACTGATAAATAAAACATGGTAATTTCAATCGGAGACGGAACTAAAAGACAGCAATTGTACACATAGATATCACTCCGGATATCCTTACCTAACGAGCAATAATTGCAAGAAGAGGATGTAATAGTTATATTGAAGTCATTAAGATTAGGTCAGGCTGTCAGGCCAGATAATTATAATCAATGACAGAATTCGAAAGTACGGAAGTTGTTGTCGGTAACATGTTGTTATTATAGGCAAAATACCCTCCTCAGAAATTGACACACTTGTCTGCAGTGTTCAAAATGAATGACTCACAAGATACCTGTTATCATAGAACCATATTCTTAGCGCTCTAAGCAATATCTCAAAAATGTAGACACTTAAAGCATGTTTTCAGTTTCTTTGTTTTAAAATTATGTCTTTGATATCTAGTTTGGTTGCAAAGGACTCAACAACTAACCAGCTTGTGTCAATCTACACTATACATTGCCAAGTTGAAGGTGAAAGGAAAGAAGGGCATGCAGTCTTTTGCGATATCTCAAAGGTTTTCGATAGGCGAGTGGTTAATGTCACTGTCTTCAAAGAAAATGCCCCTCATCGATGTGGGTTCGAGCTTCACTAGAGACGTGGATTGTTTTTGCGAGTAAGGTATCCAGCTGGCTTAAGGAAGGTCGTTGGTTCTACCCAGGTGCTTTCCATTTAACCAATAGTTATAATGATGCAAGGTTAAACCCAACAAAAAAGGTGTTTAATCGCTAATAACATAGAGGTTTTGTGCATGTGCTGAAGTCAATGAGTGTTACAGATCAACTCCTTGGCGCGTTATGAAAACAAATCCTACAGAAAACAAGTGAATGAAGTATTGCCATGCAATACAGAGTCCCCTACTAGAAGGCACCTAATTTTTTCTACTGCAGTATAACATAATGAACTGATATCTGTCAATGATGTATAAACAATATTGTACTACATATACAATATATTATAACAAAACACTTGGATTAAAATTTATATATATAAAAACCTACAGTGGTTTTCATATGGCATTTTTGCCCGATTATCAAAAACGGTGTCATAAGTTATTTATAGTAAAATATAAGTCCACAAGAAACTCTGAACCAGGTAGTGATAGGTCAAAATGCTCCTAAAAATTGGATGTAACACGCATGTTGTACCACAGAAAAATGGTCCCGATTTTTCCCTACGAACAGTAATAAATAAGTTACAATATAATCTATTTATTGCAAAACAAAGGGACGTAATTCTAGAAACAAGGGTGCCTCACGGTGGTGAAGAATTATGCCAAGTTACTTCAAAATCCCTCCATGCATGAAGAAGAAATGCTCCGAACAAAGTCATTCTTGTATTTGACCTTTGGCTTCTATGTGTGACCTTGACCTTAGACCTAGGGACCAGGTTCTTGTGCGTGACATTCCGTCTTATGGTGTTGAACATTTGTGCAAAGTTATATTAAAATCCCTTTAAGGATTGTTGAGTTAAAAACTGGACAGGAAAAAAGCCCTTTTGGCCTTTGGCATCCAAGTGTGACCTTGACCTTGCAGCTAAGGGCTCAGGTTTTGCGCACAACACAATGTCTTATCAAGGGGAATATTTGTTTAAACTGATACTCAAATCCTGTTTTGCATGACAAAGTTATTGACCGGACAGGAAAAAGTCCCATTGACCTTTGATCTCAAAGTGTGACCGTGACCTTTAAGCTAGTGTTCTGGGTGTTGCGCGTGACACGTCGACTCATCATGGGGTACATTTATGCCAAGTAATATTAAAATCCCTTAATGGATGGCAGAGTTCTGGACCGGACAGGAAAAAAAAACTATCAAAATTTTACCTCCAATTGTGACCTTGACCTTTGAACTATGGGTACAGGTATTGTACATGACATGTCGTCTCATCATGGGGAACATTTGTGCCAAGTAATATTAAAATCCCTTCACAGATGGCATAATTATTGACCGGACAGGAAAAAAGCCCTGTTGAACTTTGACCTCCAATTGTGACCTTGACCTTTAAGTCAGGGGTCCGGGATTTGCACATGACACGTCACCTCATCATGGGGAACATTTTTGCCAAGTGATATTAAAATCCCTTCATGAATGACGGAGTTATGGACCGGACACCAAACCGGACATTTTTTGTCTGAAAGAAATAAACAATGCTTACATTTTATTACGCCGATATTTATCAGAAGTCGTATCCTACATTTGGTACTTCCCTTACTGGTAATGGATAACTAATAAATAATTATGCAAAAAAATCATACAGAATATCACTATTAATAGAAAATATTCCATATTATCCGAAAACGAATAGATATAAGATTGACGTATATATCTTGCAGTTTGTATCACCAGAACCGTCGTTGACAACCACAAAGTAGAAAGTGTATTGCTATATAGTGTGAGTAAGTGTTCAAAATCTCCTACAATATGCCGAATAGATTAATTATAATCACTGCATGAAAAGTGGAATTTAGTTAAAATTATAATTTTCTCAGATTTTATGTATAAAATATAAATCCAATTTACTGCAAGTTACTTTGAAGTAAACTTTAAGTATATTTCAAATGCAGGTAAATTTCATTCAACGTAAATTCCAGTAACCTTTATACCTCACATAAACTTGAGATTAAATTTGTTAAAAAACTGTTTATCGAACATGCCCAGTTTGAGGTTACCCATGGGTTAATTTCATCCAGTTCAGTGAATAAATGTTGAATAGAATTTGTATAACTACATTTTTATTCCATTACTTCCCTCATCTTGGTCAAAATTTGAAGAAATCCTTGTGTCCAGCTGTAGTAGTAAGATTCCAGGAGTTTGCAAATTGATGTAGTGCCTAAGTGGGACAGCATTGTATTTGTGACTTCATCTGGTCCTGGAGACTTCTTTGTCTTCAACTGCCAGGAGAGCTGTCTGTAGCTCATGTAGTTTAAGACTCTGTTTCATGCATTCTGTGAAACATAATGCAGTTAAATATTTAAATCAACCGCGCTAAAATACAGAACTTATCAATTAACTGCGGTCACCTTGAGTCTGCTGGACAAGGGTATTGGTGGATTAGATATATTAGTCTGCACATTTACCGTATGATCTTGAAAGGAATATCTCAACATGTCTAATTATTATACTTCCGAGACATTCTGGACCATCCGCTCTTGTCGGACATCTACCCTGGCATTAAATTTTACGATATTGACATATTGCGTAAATTTTAATTCAAGGACCTTCACATTTTTTTGACATATACATTACCAGATTTCTTTCCCTATCATTCATTATTCGGGATTATATAAAAATTTTGGTAAATTAAATTTATTTTTATCATGTTTATACAGACATTTTTTTTTTGATTTGGTCAATGGCATTCAAAATTTACTTGCATGAAGTTTCACTAAATTCATATAAATCATCAATTGTCCTAAAATTTCATAAAATTCGGGATTGTATGAAATTTTGGTAAATTAAATTTCTGCTTATACATATATTGTGTGAAATTTGATCTGTGGCATTCAAAATTTACTTGCATGAAGATCCACTAAATTTATATAAATTGTCAGACTTATTGTCTAAAACTACAATTAAATCAGAAATTTTATAATATTTAAAAGCAACTTAAATGCAAACTTTTTAAGGAAATTTAAGACTTTCATGCAAAAAATTAAACGCAAAGTAAATTGAAAGTAAATTTTGAAATTTAATTTTCTTTAAATTCACTTTAATGCAATTGCATTCAAAATTTAGATGTAATTTAAATTCCATTTAATTTTGTATTAAATCCCAAAATTCATGCAGTGAATGTTGATATGTCACTTTTGCGGAAGTCACGTACAACAAAGCAACTTCTTCTAAAAAGTGATCTGGTAATACATTGCATATGACAAATTGAACATAGAAATTGAAATACATCGCACGCTTCTGCCATAATAGTATAAGTAAGTAAGTAAGCAAGCAAGTAAGTACGTGTAAGTAGGTGGGTAGGTAAGTCAGTCAGTAAGTAAGTTAGTGTAAGTCAGTCAGTCAGTCAGCCAGTAAGTAAGTAAGTGAGTAAGTAAGTAATTAAATTGAATGTATGTATGTATAGCTTTCACGAGTTTTTTCTTCTTTAAATGCAGTTACAAGCTTCTGGCATTAATCCCTTAAAGTACACCATAATAAAGCATCCCGCATAACTTATTGACTCGAGATATTAGACATAATATCCGAAGAAAACAATTTTACCAAATAATTATTGTAACAGGTAAATGTATCATTAATACAATATGGCAGAATTATCAAAAGGACATGTAGATTACTTAAGATAAAATTTATATCATTTAGTGATATGTCTTTGAATAAAATCATTGATTTGGGTTCAGATGCGAAGGAATTATATCACGAGGGCAGTTCTCGTGATATAATGTCTTCGCATCTAACTCCAACTAACTCTAACTTTACAATAAGATAACACTACGGATGTTTATATTATGTACTTGTTTAGAGAGAATCTTAAATATGGATATTGTTAGAAAGACCTTGTGACACAAATCAAATTTACTTTTATATTCAAGCAGCAGGGGAAATGCAACGTAACACAAGTTAAACAATTTTTTCTCATGTTCTTGACGCTAATTGATAATTGCAATGAAGTAAGAATAAATTACCATGAAACTTGTCCAGCAAGATAAATTCAATTTATTGTGACCTAGATTAAATAGAATTATTTTGGCCTACTGAAGGATTCTCAGTTTACAATTTTTGTCTCAAAAATCGAAAAAAGGCAATATAAATATCATTTTCATTTAATATTACCGAAATATATTTTACCATCGACAGATAACATGCACGTAAATGTCATCTTTAAGGAAGTGTCAATCTTAAAGGAGTGTACATTTTCATTAAGTGATACCTGTTATGTGTTGCACAAGTTCTGTAAGACGCATCGATTACAGCGTTTAATCAACGTATGAAACCATATCTCATAAAAAATATCTATATGATGGATGCTTTATATTACGCTTATTTTCTCATGCGCGCGCAGCTTACGTACATGTAACATTGTCAAGTACGATTCGACCATGAGTAAATACAATGTAAGATACTCAAGAAAACGATCGAACTGTTCATTTATATTTCATGCGTTTTCATACTGGTGACCACACGAAAAACCCTTATTGATGAATCAAAGTGACACAAGGCTAGATATCATAAATTGATAAAAAATGTTTGCAAGAAAGTGAGTTAATCGTAACACATGATGAACACGTAATTATAACAAATAAGGTGATGAACACGTAATTAGAAAACAAAAATTGAGGAACGTGTAATTAGAACACATAAGGTGATGACCACGCAATTATAACACATAAGGTGATGAACACGTAATTATATCACATAAGGTGATGAAAACGTAATTATAACACATAAGGTGATGACCACGCAATCATAACACATAAGGTGATGAACACGTAATTATAACACATAAGGTGATGAACACGTAATTATAACACATAAGGTGATGACCACGCAATTATAACACATAAGGTGGTGAATACGTAATTATAACACATAAGGTGATGAACACGTAATTATAACACATAAGGTGGTGAACACGTCATTATAACAAATAAGGTGATGAACACGTAATTATAACACATAAGGTGATGAACACGCCATTATAACAAATAAGGTGATGAACACGTAATTATAACACATAAGGTGATGAACACGTAATTATAACAAATAAGGTGATGAACACGTAATTATAACAAATAAGGTGATGAACACGTGATGATAATCTACAAAGTACGTATTCTCCGTATATGATTTCGGCATTCTCGGTTTTTTAAGTCAGACTTGTGTGCGCTGTGAACTACTTAATGTCCGAGAAATGCCGAACTTCCTATCGCACGGAAATTGCCGATTGCCGTTGAGGATTTGCTATCTGAAGTCAAAACCAAAGCCAAATGGGGACACAATACACAAAAACAATGTAGATTTAATCACTTATGTTATTTATAAAACAAATCGATTTCTTTTTAAATAATTTTCTTTGGTGTATAAAAGTAGTCCGTAACAGTTTTAATGTAGTTATATGGTAACATGGGGAAAATAAAACAATATTTCAAAGCGTATGTTCTATTCTCCTAACAGTTAAAATGCCTAAATTAATATAACTGTGACACTTACACATTGATTCTAGATAAAAAAAAAGCTAAAGCAGTAGAATCAATGAATTCACGCGATCGCCGTTGATTTTTCACTTTAATGTAACAATAAGAGCAGAATGTGGCACATGCAAATGTAAACACGTGCACACCTATTGAGCAAATGTTTACAAAACACAGATAAAAGCAATATCAAGAATACAGAAGTTACAAACAGACAAAACATACACGCAGAAGGAATGTGATTATATTTTTCATTTCTTCACACACTACTTCTTTTGCATCACTATTCTACATGTTGGTGTTCATTTAATACAACACAAAATGTTATAACTGAATGGACGTAACGTTTCAGACTTAACGTCAAGTGTCACTAAATATCCGAACGAGACGTGTGTTTAAGCGGGCCTTAACCTGAAATGTGTAGAATATTACTTAAAATGTATTATTTTGAGGCCGAAACGTTCATAATAAGAAATAGTTGTAGCATCATTTGTGTTAAGTCTTAGACCAATGTAAATTATGGTATTTCAATGATGCAACTCAAATATAATAATATATTTGAATAGTATAATATAAAAAATAATTATAATATCAATAATAATTAAAATATATATGGACCATTCCATGATAAAACCAGTATTAGTGACAAAAAACAACAACAACAACAACGACAACAAAAAGCAAA